>NC_092171.1:43197364-43337364 GCF_045791955.1 Oncorhynchus clarkii lewisi | reverse complement strand
AGCAAAGGCACCTGCTCAACCTTCTTGCAGCCTGGTGACATAAGAGGTAACCAACCCGAGGAGGAGCCTGCAGCCGCCAAGATTGAACCTAGCAGCAGCACCGCCAGGATATTACAAGCACCGACGCCTCCGTTAGTGCCTGACGACCTCGGTGATGAGGAGCCAGTGCAGGTTTGTCTGGGGAAAAACCGAACCCGCCTGTACAGTGGGAGAGAACGGGCATGTTGTTACGCTTGGATCAAAGGCTGGAATATTCCTGCAAGGCAGATGCAGCTTTCTGCAGTCCTTGTCGAAAATGTAACATCGGCTCCAATGCTAACACCGATAAGGCATTCCCCCAAATTGGATATACTAACTGGCGACATGCCATTGATAGAAACAAGGGACTTGGGAGGCACGCATCAAGCATTTGAACATTTGAAATGCATGTTACTTTGGACAGATAGACAAGCAAGAAATGCACAGGGAGCGAAGATTTTTACACTTGTGAATTCTGCACAGCTTGCAAGAAATCGTATGTATTGGTCATTGACTGTGGACATTGTGGAATTTCTTGCTGTCAACGAGCCTCACTGCTCAACGTCAGAATGGCTCACCAGGGCAACTTTGGATACGATGGAAGTAAGAAGGGGAGGGGGGCGGTGGACTATTCCTGGCGATGTTAGATTATACCCCCAGGAAAGACTGGCGGCAGCGTAGCCTAGTGGTTAGAGTGTTGGACTAGTAACTGAAAGGTTGTAAGTTCAAATCTCTGAGCTGACAAGGTAGAAATCTGTCGTTCTGCCCCTCAACAAGGCAGTTAACCCACTGTTCCTAGGCTATCATTGAAAATAAGAATTTGTTCTTAACTGACTTGTCTAGTTAAATTAAAAAAAAGACAAGGAACTTGCTAGTGCCTTAAGCACAATTCCCCACAATGCCACATACACATCTCATGACATCCAGAACAAAATAATTGGGCTCATGAGTGAGGTAGTCACAGAGGAAATTGGGAGGGAAGTAGGTGATTCATGGTGCACACATAAAATGACTAAAGACCCAACCGAATAGGTGGGAGACTCCGGAGTGAAGGGCGATTCTGGCATCGCCTGGCTGGCTGACGGGTCTGGCAGCTCCTGGCTGGCTGACGGCTCTGGAGGCTCCTGGCTGGCTGACGGCTCTGGAGGCTCCTGGCTGGCTGACGGCTCTGGCGGCTCCTGGCTGGCTGGCGGCTCCTGGCTGGCTGACGGCTCTGGCGGCTCAGGACAGACGACGGCTCTGGCGGCTCAGGACAGACAGGAGACTCTGGCGGCACAGGACAGACTGGCGGCTCTGGCATCTCAGGACAGACGGGAGACTCTGGTGGCTCAGGACAGACAGGAGATTCTAGCGGCTCAGGACAGACGGGAGACTCTGAGAGCGCTGGGCAGGAGGAAGGCTCTGGCAGCGCTGGACAGGCGGGAACACCTGTAGGCAGAAGACGGAGAGACAGCCTGGTGCTGGGGGCTACCACCGGAGGGCTGGAGTGTGGAGGTGGCACTGGGTAGACAAGATCGTGCAGGCGCACTGGAGCTCTTGAGCACCTGCCCAACCTTACCTGGTTGAATGCTCCCCGTAGCCAGGCCAGTGTGGCGAGGTGGAATAGCCCGCACTGGGCTGTGCTGGCGAACCGGGGACACCATGCGTAAGGCTGGTGCCATGTACGCCGGCCCAAGGAGACGCACTGGAGACCAGATGCGTAGAGCCGGCTTCATGGCACCTGGCTCCATGCCCACTCTAGTCCGGCCGATATGAGGAGCTGGAATGTACCGCACCGGGCTATGCACACGCACTGGGGAAACTGTGCGCTCCACCGCATAACACGGTGCCTGCCCGGTCCCTCTCTCCCTCCGGTAAGCACGAGAAGTTAGCGCAGGTCTCCTACCTGGCTTCGCCACTCTCCCTGTGTGCTCCCCCCCCCCGAGAAATTTTTGGGGCTGCCTCTCGGGCTTCCAGCCGCACTGCCGTGCTAGCTCTTCATAATGCCGCCTCTCTGCTTTCGCTGCCTCCAGCTCTGCTTTGGGGCGGCGATATTCCCCTCGCTGTTCCCAGGGTCCTTTACCGTCCAGAGTCTCCTATCGCTGCCTCTTCTGCTGCTGCTGCCTGTTACCACGCTGCTTGGTCCTCTGGTGGTGGGTGTTTCTGTAACGGCATTCCTCCTCCTCAGAAGAGGAGGAGAAGCAAGAAGGATCTGAGGACCAGTGCACAGCGTGGTAAGTGTCCATAACGTTTATTTAAAGACATGAACTGAACACTATGAAATACAAAACAATAAATGTGAACGTGAACGAAAACCGAAACAGTACCGTGTGGCAACAAACACTCACACGGAAACATACACCCACAAACCAAAAATGTGCAACTCAAAGGAGATGTGTAGGGATAGACTGCTTGTAGTAAAAGCAGAAATTAACAACAGCGGTTTTGTCCTTATAAATGTGAATGCGCCTAACACAGGGAAAGAGAGGGGGCTTCTATTTGGGTGTCGGAGACAGGAACTCTCACAGGTAGCACCTGAGGAGATGCTGTTGGTCGGCGGGGACTGGAACTGTACAATGGATTTTACGAAAGAAAGAAATGGAGAGGAGCTTCAGTGGGGGTGTTAAGGGACATCATAAATCAGTTCGACCTAGTGGATGTTTGGAGAACTCATCCCAACACAAGACAGAGTACATGGGTGAAGGTCTTTGGGGCTATGGTAAGTGCAATCCGACGTGATTGTTTTTACAGGAATCATAGCAGTAGGCTGTTGGGTGCTACCATTCTCCCTGTGGGTTTTTCAGATCACCACACATCCATGGCCCGGCTGTCTATTTCACCAGGGCCCCGGCAGGCATCCTAATGGAAGTTTAATGTAAAGCTCTTACAAGATGCCACTTTTTGCTCGGGTTTCCAGATTGTTTGGGAAAGGTGGGGGCAGTGAAGAGAGGAGTGGATGGCTGCAAACTTTCTACTTTTAAACTCGGACAAAACAGAGATGCTTGTTCTAGGTCCCAAGAAACAAAGAGATCTTCTGTTGAATCTGACAATTAATCTTAATGGTTGTACAGTCGTCTCAAATAAAACTGTGAAGGACCTCGGCGTTACTCTGGACCCTGATCTCTCTTTTGAAGAACATATCAAGACCATTTCAAGGACAGCATTTTCCATCTACGTAACATTGCAAAAATCTGAAATTTTCTGTCCAAAAATGATGCAGAAAAATTTATCCATCCTTTTGTCACTTCTAGGTTAGACTACTGCAATGCTCTACTTTCCGGCTACCCGGATAAAGCACTAAATAAACTTCAGTTAGTGCTAAATACGGCTGCTAGAATCCTGACTAGAACCAAAAAATGTGATCATATTACTCCAGTGCTAGCCTCTCTACACAGGCTTCCTGTCAAAGCAAGGGCTGATTTCAAGGTTTTACTGCTAACCTACAAAGCATTACATGGGCTTGCTCCTACCCATCTCTCTGATTTGGTCCTGCCGTACATACCTACACGTACGCTACGGTCACAAGACACAGGCCTCCTAATTGTCCCTAGAATTTCTAAGCAAACAGCTGGAGGCAGGGCTTTCTCCTATGGAGCTCAATTTTTATGGAACGGTCTGCCTACCCATGTCAGAGACGCAAACTCGGTCTCAACCTTTAAGTCTCTACTGAAGACTCATCTCTTCAGTGGGTCATATGATTGAGTGTAGTCTGGCCCAGGAGTGGGAGGGTGAACGGAAAAAGGCTCTGGAGCAACGAACCGCCCTTGCTGTCTCTGCCTGGCCGGTTCCCCTCTTTCCACTGGGATTCTCTGCCTCTAACCCTATTACAGGGGCTGAGTCACTGGCTTACTGGGGCTCTCTCATGCCGTCCCTGGAGGGGGTGCGTCACCTGAGTGGGTTGATTCACTGATGTGGTCATCCTGTCTGGGTTGCCCCCCCCCCCCCCCTTGGGTTGTGCCGTGGCGGAGGTCTTTGTGGGCTATACTCAGCCTTAGGATGGTAAGTTGGTGGTTGAAGATATCCCTCTAGTGGTGTGGGGGCTGTGCTTTGGCATAGTGAGTGGGGTTATATCCTTCCTGTTTGGCCCTGTCCGGGGGTGTCCTCGGATGGGGCCACAGTGTCTCCTGACCCCTCCTGTCTCAGCCTCCAGTATTTATGCTGCAGTAGTTTATGTGTCGGGGGGCTAGGGTCAGTTTGTTATATCTGGAGTACTTCTCCTGTCCTATTCGGTGTCCTGTGTGAATCTAAGTGTGCGTTCTCTAATTCTCTCCTTCTCTCTTTCTTTCTCTCTCTCGGAGGACCTGAGCCCTAGGACCATGCCCCAGGACTACCTGACATGATGACTCCTTGCTGTCCCCAGTCCACCTGACCGTGCTGCTGCTCCAGTTTCAACTGTTCTGCCTTATTATTATTCGACCATGCTGGTCATTTATGAACGTTTGAACATCTTGGCCATGTTCTGTTATAATCTCCACCCGGCACAGCCAGAGGAGGACTGGCCATCCCACATAGCCTGGTTCCTCTCTAGGTTTCTTCCTAGGTTTTGGCCTTTCTAGGGAGTTTTTCCTAGCCACCGTGCTTCTACACCTGCATTGCTTGCTGTTTGTGGTTTTAGGCTGAGTTTCTGTAGAGCACTTTGAGATATCAGCTGATGTACGAAGGGCTATATAAATAAATTTGATTTGATTTGATTTGATATGAGTCTCTGAGTCAATGGTTGGGATGTGGGAAAAGTCCAAATTGGGCTTTCCTGTCAACACTATACAGCTCTCTCATCCTCGGAGGCTAGGAGAATATTGAGGGGAACTTGAACGTAGTTTCAGTGAGGTGGAGGTAGAGCTGGTGGGGCAAGGCAATGTAGGCTTCCAGGCTAATTTCGCTGAATTACGTAGGGACCTGGGCAGTTTTTTCCATGTTAAAGCAAAGGGAGCACTTGCAAGAGCTAGCTTCTCCATGCGCCCAGATCCTTCTTCTTTGGTTTGGAAAGACAGAGTGGTGAAGCCAATGATATGCATTATCTACGGCTGTCGGATGGGTGGGTTACCTCTGTGGTGGATATGCGGGAGTTTTATACTGAGTTGTATAGGTCAGAACTGTGTGATCCTATGTGTTCTCAGGTTTCGTTTGCAGAACTCGCTCAGCTCTCTCTGGCACAGGGATGAAATGGACATTCCCCTGTTGTCCCATGTACTGGCAGAGGCCATAACCCAGATGTCACCCAGCCGTGCACCGGGGGTGGGGGGGTTGATGGACTCCCTGTGGATTTTTTATGAAAAATTCTGTGGAATAATTGGAAGGGACTCCTTTTGCGTGAATGCGTCAGAGTAGGAGACTCTACTTTGTGTGAACTTAAGAACGGGAGCTGTTACCCTGAGGAGGTCTGTTTGTCTTTATAGGGTATTGTGATGTCATGATGGGGTATTGTGATGTCATGATGGGGTATTGTGATGTCATGATGGTGCCTCTGTGCGGACTACAAGATATTTGCCAAGGTCCTCGCTAACAGACTGAAGTCCCATCTGGACTCTATAGTACACAAGGACCAGACATATTGTGTACCGGGACGCTCAATCCTGGAGAACTTGTTCTTAATCAGGGACATGTTGGACTTGTTGAGAGTTTCTAATGTGAACTTTGGACGGGTCTCTTTAGACCAAGAGAAGGCTTATGATAGAGTTTTTTAAATGTCACCTTTATTTAACCAGGTAGGCTAGTTGAGAACAAGTTCTCATTTGCAATTGCGACCTGGCCAAGATAAAGCGTAGCAATTCGACACGTACAACAACACAGAATTACACATGGAATAAACAAAACATACAGTTGATAACACAGTAGAAAACAAAAAAGTGGACCATGAGTTTCTGTTTTCTGTTTCTGTTTCTGTTTGGGATGTCTGTGTGTTTGGGTTTGGGGAAAGGTTTTTGGCCTGTGTGAAGATGTTGTATGCTGGGGCATCATGTATGGTCAAGGTGGGAGGGTGGCTCAGTAGGCCAGTCTGGGTGAGACGGGTGTGGGTGTGGGAGGAGCCTATCTTCCACAGCCCAGAAATCCTTTTGAGATCGGTTCAGTCGGCCACCCTGCAGAGGTGACTGATGGCAGCGGGTTTACAAAGGCTGGGTTGTAGAGCCTGCGGTTGACGGGGGAGGAGGGGTTGAAAAACCCTGGAAGTCCTAGCACAACAAACAGGACTAACATCTCTTAGGCTGATGGAGAGATTCCTGGGAGAGGTCCAGGAGGCACTGTCTGAGCCGGTAAGGGGGATGTTTGACTGGCCAAAGGGGGAGGGGCCACCAATGTTCGCCACTGCAGGTGACGGCAGAGACTGGGGACTGGCAAGGGCTTGTTGGACTTGGTAGATTTGAGGACTTTTGGACCCTCCCGAGCCTGAGGGAGTTTGAGGGGGTAAGAGGTAAAGCCCTCTCAACCTCTGCGTTAAGGTGAGGAACATTAGGAGCCTAACAGGAGTATGGTGAGTTTAAGATGGAGGTGGTTCTTCAAACTCCCAGTACCAAAGAGGTCAGGGGACCTCCAGTGGATGGTTCTACATGGAGCCCTGGCCACTAACAGCTGGTTGGCACGGGTCGAGCTGGGAATCGGACAAGGGTGTCCTTTCAGTGTCTTGAGTGAAACTGTCCATCATGTGTTTCTTGTATAAAGAGTGAAACTGTCCATCATGTGTTTTTTTCTGTCAGGTAACTGCCAATAACGTCTATGTGAGAGGGTGGAGTTTACTGTTCATTTTTATTTCATCTTTATTTAACTTGGCAAGTCATTTTACAATGACGGCCTACACCAGCCAAACCCGGACGATGCCGAGTCAATTGTGCGCCGCCCCTATGGGACTTCCAATCACGGCCGTGTTGTGATACAGCCTGGATTCAAACCAGGGTATCTGTAGTGACGCCTCGAGATGCAGTGCCTTAGACCGTTGCGCCTCTCGGGAGCCCAGGTACAGGTATTTGAGGGGCTTTATTGGCATGGGAAACACATGTTAACATTGCCAAAGCAAGTGGAGTAGATAATTTTAAATGAATTAAATTAATTTTTAAAAATGAACAGTTAACATTACACTCACAGAAGTTCCAAAATTATAGATGTTTAAAATGTCATATTATGTCTATATACAGGGTTGTAACGATGTGCAAATAGTTAAATGACAAAAGGTAAAATAAATTAACATAAATATGGGTTGTATTTACAATGGTGTTTGTTCTTCACTGGTTGCCCTTTTCTTGTGGCAACAGGTCACAAAACTTGCCGCTCTCTCTCTCCCCGTCTCTCTCTCCCCTTCTCTCTCTCCCCTTCTCTCTCTCTCCCCTTCTCTCTCTCCCCTTCTCTCTCTCCCCTTCTCTCTCTCTCCCCTTCTCTCTCTCCCCTTCTCTCTCTCTCCCCTTCTCTCTTTCCCCTTCTCTCTCTCTCCCCTTCTCTCTCTCCCATTCTCTCTCTCCCCTTCTCTCTCTTTCCCCTTCTCTCTCTCTTCCCTTCTCTCTCCCCTTCTCGTTCTCTCTCTCCACTTCTCTCTCTCCACTTCTCTCTCTCCACTTCTCTCTCTCCCCTTCTCTCTCTCTATCTCTCTCCCCTTCTCTTTCTCCCCTTTTCTCTCTCTCTCTCCCCTTCTCTCTCTCCCCTTCTCTCTCTCTCCCCTTCTCTCTCTCCCCTTCTCTCTCTCTCCCCTTCTCTCTCTCTCCCCTTCTCTCTCTCTCCCCTTCTCTCTCTCCCCTTCTCTCTCTCCCCTTCTCTCTCTCTCCCCTTCTCTCTCTCCCCTTCTCTCTCTCCCCTTCTCTCTCTCTCCCCTTCTCTCTCTCCCCTTCTCTCTCTCTCCCCTTCTCTCTCTCTCCCCTTCTCCCTCTCTCCCCTTCCCTCTCTCCCCTTCTCTCTCTCCCTTTCTCTCTCTCCCCCTCTCTCTCTCCCCCTCTCCCTCTCCCCTTCCCTCTCTCCCCTTCTCTCTCTCCCCCTCTCTCTCTCCCCCTCTCCCTCTCCCCTTCCCTCTCTCCCCTTCTCTCTCTCCCTTTCTCTCTCTCCCCCTCTCTCTCTCCCCCTCTCCCTCTCCCCTTCTCTCTCTCCCTTTCTCTCTCTCCCCCTCTCTCTCTCCCCCTCTCCCTCTCCCCTTCTCTCTCTCCCCTTCTCTCTCTCTCAAATCCAGACACACTGTGGACACGGACATTTAAATGTATGTGTAGATTCATGAAGTGTTGGGAATTCCATGATCAGATCTCTATGATCAGAACACTAAAGCTGCATGAACTGTCAAGTCTAGACGGGCCTTAGTGTTAGCTGACAACCACCTGACATCTCATCTCATCTGAACTGACTGGAGAGGAGGAACAGGAAGTGACCTCATCAGTGACGTAATGACAAAATGCAGTGTGGCATCAGACAGCTGCAGTGAGACAGTGACTGAGAAAAGGTTTTTGTAGTGTAGACAGAGGAATCTGCAACACTGTGCATAACTAGCAGCACAGAAATACACTGCACTGTGTTGGGGTCGTCTCAAGTTGAACATGTTCAGAGAGGCATTCTTTGGGCCACCTCCACCCAAATCCCCACTCATATTAAAATGCTTTTCATATGAACTCTCAATGGTTTGAGAATTAAAATTCAAATATCCAATGAGTTTCAGTGCTGTTTCTCCTCGTGATTTCTGGTACCACAGCATTAGTGTGTAGTCTGTTTTCTGATGTTGGCAGAAGAGTTGAACATTCTCTCCAGGTCTGCTGTAGACTGCAGAGGGAGTCTGGTGAACCTCAACACTGAGACAGAGACCTGAGGAGAGATGGAGAGAAGACATTCACTAGCAGAGGCAAACATAAAGGATGAATATACATCATACCATATTATGAATCTAATTTAAAAAAAAAAAAATCCTAGATTACTACCTGTGAGCCAAAAGAGTGTGTAGATGATGAGAGTTTTGTACATGTTGACTGTCAGAGATGATCATCAACAACCAACTAATCTGAATCAACCAACAAACCATCTCAACTGTCAGGAGAGGAGGGGGAACAGGAAGTGACATCATCAGAGATGATCATCAACAACCAACTAATCTGAATCAACCAACAAACCACCTTAACTGGCAGGAGAGGAGGAGGAACAGGAAGTGACATCATCAGAGATGATTGGAGTCGTAAAGGAGTGATTGGTGGGGATCGGGACTCTAGGTGTTTGGGGAAGGTGTCCTGTGTCCGGAGCAGGTGGCTTGTGCAGTGCAAACCACAAAAAGGGCAAGGAGGTAAATTCATAGCATCTCAGGAATCTGAAGAAGGTGAAGAGGAACATGGATTCAAGGAGAGCATCGACTGAAAGGGGGAGATATCTGGATCTGAGGGTATGGATGCAGGAGGTGAGGAGGAACATGGATTCAAGGACAGCATCGACTGAAAGGGAGCGATATCTGGATCTGAGAGTCTGGATGCTGGAGGTGAGGAGGAAGGCAGAGTGAAGAAAGGACCGGTTCTATTCTTTGAAGATCTTTAATGAGTTGAGTTGTTTTTGGGCTGGAGATGGCAGGGCAGGAGGCACCAGTAAGGAGTTTTCACAAAGAAATTGATGGCGTGAGGTAAACTTGGATGGTGGACGTGCGGATGGAGAGAGAGGAATGGTCATGGATGATGGTGATGATGATGATGATGAGGTTGAAGGAGTGGAAGGGGATGTTGTAGTTGTTGTGGAAAGAGCGAAAGCATTTCCAGGATGTCCAATAAGAAATGAAGGTCTGGAGAGCAAGACTGAGGACGATAGTTCATTGGGCGATCAGGTGGAGGAGGGAAGGGTTCAGGTTAAGATGGCTTCCGAAAATGGAGTCGGAGTCTGGAGCCAAGGTCCTGAATTTCTGGAAAAATTGTGGTGTCCGGGATTTCTGTACAGTTGTGGTGAATGTGAGTGAACTGATGTTTGACAGAAATCCAGGTGAGTCTGCGAAGGAATGGCATGATGAAGAGGGAGTGGACTACGTCAAGATTGTCTGGTGGATGAGTACACTTGGTTTCTCCACAGGGAGGAAAGGTATAGTTGGTTGAGTGTATTTGTATTCTGAGAATCATCTGTATTAGGAGAGCCATATTAGTAGTAGGACAACCATCTGTAGTAGGACAACCATCTGTAGTAGGACAACCATCTGCAGTAGGAGAACCATCTGCAGCAGGAGAACCATCTGCAGTAGCAGAACAATATTTAGTTGGAGAACCATCTGCATTAGGAAAACGCCCTTGTCGGTTGAAGTCGGTCCCTAGGAGGGGGCTTGGGGGCCTGGTGGATCAGGGGCCAAGCTGGGCCCGGATGGGGGTTCTGGCGTGGCGTGGAGAGGAAGGATCTGGAGCGTGGCTGGAACAGCGGGTGCTGTGGTGGGAAAAGTTGCAGACGGTACACAGAATAGCTGGGTGGTTGGCGGTGATCCTGCAATATAGCCTTCTGTCGATGGTGCCCCAGTAGGCAGGGCTGGCCCTATCTTTTTGGGGGCCCTAAGCAAGATTTGGTTGGGGAGCCCCCCACACCTCGCGGGCAAAACATTTTAGTGCCCCCCTCTTGACAACAGAGAGAAAAATTTAAGTTTGAAAGTTAATTTCTTGCATTTCTACACATTTTGCCAAGACGTTAATCCCCTGGGCGCATGTCCTGTGTTCCCGGGCGCATGTCCTGCGTTCCCGGGTGGTATTCAGTCATACGAGTTTAGATAGCTGACTAGACTAATTTACCAATCAAAAAATTATTAGCTGACCTCGCTAATTGAGTGACCAAAGAGAAGAACTGCTGTTGCACAATCATATTTAGAAATGACACCTTGTGTATTCTACCTAAGCAACAGTAAGTTGAGACCTTGATTTATTGGGGCCCGTCGTGCCAAATAGTGTCCCCCTTTACGTCACAATGGGATTCGATAAACTATTAGCATCCGTTGCTATATCAACGGTGTGATGACCTAATTATTAGAATTTGAGATCATTACGGCCTAATTTCTTCTTTTCATCAACGCCATGCAAACAATTTTACTGTTTAAACAAGTTGTTTGGCTAATAAAATGAAAACATGAATTCTAACTACGTTTTGGTACCTTGTTAATTAACATACGAAATCCATTTAAACGTTACAAAAATGGCAAATAAAACGTGTAAATCTTCCCCCTACCCCAGAGAGGTTAACACCGCCCTTATCAATCAAAATATTACAGTATCACGTTTATTTACTTAGCCTACCACAGATGAGAAGCATTTTCCCCCCAGCTTTTTATGGAAATCCAAAGGAGACAAACCTAACGACCCCAGTGGCTTTCCAATTCCATAGTCCCCCTACACACACCACGGCACACTCTATTACATAGGGACATCAAACTAAAACTGAGGGGGCAACTGAGTGGGCTGAGAAGCCCCACAGAGACACAGGCCAGCAGAAGGAGACATAGAGACATGTCAGCAGGGGGAGACAGAGACAGAAGCCAGGAGGGGGAGACAGAGACACAGGCCAGCAGGGGGAGACATAGAGACACAGGCCAGCAGGGGGAGACATAGAGACACAGGCCAGCAGAAGGAGACAGAGAGACACAGACCAGCAGAAGGAGACAGAGAGACACAGGCGAGCAGAATGAGACAGAGAGATACAGGCCAGCAGGGGGAGAGAGAGACACAGGCCAGCAGATGGAGACAGAGAGATCCAGGCCAGCCAGAGGAGACAGAGACACAGGCCAGTAGGGGGAGACAGAGACACAGGCCAGTAGGGGGAGACAGAGACAGAGGCCAGCAGGGGGAGACAGAGACACAGGTCAGCAGGGGGAGACAGAGACACAGGCCAGAAGGGGGAGACAGAGAGATACAGGCCAGCAGGGGGAGACAGATACACAGGCCAGCAGGGGGAGACAGAGACACAGGCCAGCAGGGGGAGACAGAGACACAGGCCAACAGGGAGAGACAGAGACTCAGGCCAGTAGGGGGAGACAGAGACACAGGCCAGCCAGAGGAGGCGTAGAGCCACAGGCCAGCAGGGGGAGACAGAGACACAGGCCAGCTCGGGGAGCTGTGGAGTTGTTGTTGGAAACAGCTGGGCCAGCAGGGGGAGTAGACACGGCAGCTCTGCTATCTTGAGACCAGACATGGGAATGTAGGGTGTGACGTCAGGTATTCGATGCTGGCAGTGTTGGACCTGCTGGCGGGGCTCTCTTGGCTGAGGGAGCTGGTGTAAAATTAAAACAGCACGGCTTTGGTATCCCCCAGACAAAAAAGGGTTGACCGGTCATGAAGGAAACTTTAAAGGCTGACCACCGTCCAATCTGTGATGATCGCCAGGCGAGACTGGGGATGTAAGGCGCCGGCGAGAGGATATGGTGCAGCGGGCTGGTGAATGACTTCTGCGGGGAGTTGGCCTGGTGGATCATGGCGATCTCGTAGGCTCACAGTTTTCTGTCAAGTTGACGGGGGTGTGGATCTTACCTTGGGTTCAGTTCAGTGGGGAAGCCGATGGATGTTTGAAACCGCTGCCTCAGTCTGGCCGAACGGTTCAACGGGGTATCCAAGAACAGTTATTTTTAGCACAGAGCGTCCAATTGGATGATTCGTATATTTTCCTAGTGGGAAACTCGGGACTCATCTTTCCGAG
Source organism: Oncorhynchus clarkii lewisi (assembly GCF_045791955.1). NCBI lineage: Eukaryota > Metazoa > Chordata > Actinopteri > Salmoniformes > Salmonidae > Oncorhynchus > Oncorhynchus clarkii. The sequence goes on along the minus strand of NC_092171.1, from coordinate 43,324,782 downwards.
TTTCAAGTTGTCTTGAACCTGGCAAGATTTCACGTGACAGGATTTAGGGGCTCCCGAGTGGCACAACAGTCTAAGGCACTGCATCTCAGTGCTAGAGGTGTCACTACAGACCCTGGTTTGATCCCGAGCTGTATCACAACTTGCCGTGATCGGGCGGCACACAATTGAATTAGGGGAGGGTTTGGCTGGGGTAAAATAAGAATTTGTTCTTAACTGACTTGCCTAGTTAAATAAAGGTTCAAAGACAGCTGTACTGTTATATTACATTGAATTACACTGTCATATTACATTGAATCAAATCCAGACCTCAGTGCAGGTGTGAGGGAGGTGTTGCTTCAGTGAGACGGTGAATGAGAGAAGGTTTTTGTAGTGTAGACAGGGGAATCTGCAACACTGTGCATAACTAGCAGCACAGAAATACACAGCACTGTGTTGGGGTCGTCTCAAGTTGAACATGTTCAGAGAGGCATTCTTTGGGCCACCTCCACCCAAATCCCCACTCATATTAAAATGCTTTTCATATGAACTCTCAATGGTTGGATTCTTATGATACAGATTTCCAATGAGTTTCAGTGCTGTTTCTCCTTGTGATTTCTGGTACCACAACATCACTCTATAGTCTGTTTTCTGATGTTGGCAGAAGAGTTGAACATTCTCTCCAGGTCTGCTGAAGACTGCAGAGGGAGTCTGGTGAACCTCAACACTGAGACAGAGACCTGAGGAGAGACGGAGAGAAGACATTATCTTTCATTTTTCATAGGTAAGAGATGAAGATACATAATACCCGTACTGTACATCTAAACAAGTGACCATATCTAAGTCAGATTACTGTTATTACCTGAGAGCCAACCGAGTAAGAGGGTTCTGATCATGTTGAGTCTTGAGCTGAACATCAACAACTAACTGACATCTCATCTGAACTGACTGGAGAGGAGAAAGAGGGACAGGAAGTGACCTCATCAGCGATGTAACGGCAGAACGTTGTCACAGTCACAGAAATATAATGTCTAGAAAGGATGGCTGCCAGTCCACCCATTATGGCATCATTGACTTGAATGAGGAGGACCGTTCTACTCATTCTAGTTGTGGTTGCAGTATATCGGATCAAATCCAGACCTCAACGCAGGTGTGAGGGAGGTGTTCTGTTAAATAGTTTACTACAGTGAAACTGATTGTGTCACACAGGGTTTTTGTAGTGCAGAGAAGGAATCTACAACACTGTGGCCTTCACGTGCAGCACAGTAATAAACTGCACTGTGATCGGGACCTTTAAGGTTGAACATGTTCAGAGAAACATTCTTCGGGTCGTTCTGACTCAAATCCCCACTCATGTTTAGGCGTTCTTCAATGTACGTGGTTTGAGACTTAAACAATAAATTGTTGTTTTTCTCCTGGAACCTCTGAATCAGTCTGTAGTTAGTTCTCTCATGGTGGCAGAAGATCTGAACGTTCTCTCCAGGTTTCAGTAAGACTTCAGAGGGAGTCTGATAAACCTCAAGGCTGAGAGAGAGACCTGGGTAGAGGTGGAGAGAAGATATTGGATGGATGAAATTATATCCACGTTGGCCTATACCCCAACGGATGGACACATGCACAGAAACGCCCATCCTGGATAGCAAAATAAATGATACATTCCTAAATGAATGTTATTACCCATAAGTAAGAATGGAATGAGAAATCGTAACATTTGGCTCTCAAATCAACGAGATGAACACCGGAGGTGTTCTGAACTCACATGACAGGAAGATACAAAAACAGGATATGACATCACAATCCAAACATGGGTATTACAGTAATGATCCTTCTACGTGAAACAGAAATACAAAATTTGCATCCCAAATGGTAACCTATTTCCTATGTAGTGCACTAGTTTTGACCAGTGCCATATGGGCCATCATCATAATTAGTGCACTGTATAGAGTATAGGGTAGCGTTTGAAGAAGCCCCACACCGGCTCAATTTGAAATGAAGACAATTCAGGAAGAAAAGTGAAATTCCAATTTGATAAATGAAAAAAAAAATTGCATTTAATTTCAATGATTTCACAAACTGAAAAGGAGAAGCTATTTATTGAAAAAAGGTTTTCAACATCAAAAAACAAATCCTGAATTGAGTGACTTTAATTCGCTCAATTTGCGTCAATAAAGGCATTTACAGTTCTTATTTAGCTAGGTGGATTAATTGAGCATCAGTACATTACAGTGGTGAGACTAGATCATAGCAAGGTACAACAGTATGGTGTTGTAGCTGGGGAGAGTGTGTTCCACCTGCTGATACCACAGTATGGTGTTGTAGCTGGGGAGAGTGTGTTCCACCTGCTGATACCACAGTATGGTGTTGTAGCTGGGAGAGTGTGTTCCACCTGCTGATACCACAGTATGATGTTGTAGCTGGGGAGAGTGTGTGAACAGGACAGGATAGCATTTTCTCCAGAACTCTGAAATACTGAAGATGGAGAATGAAGAACGCTGGGACAGAGGAGTTCACCTGTTACAGAAGAGGAGAGAGAAACCTGTTTGTTATAACTACTGTCGTGGCATTGCTATTCTTAGCGTGATGACATGCTATTTATCGAATAATTAACTATGTTTATGAAATTAAATTAATCATGTAACCATTAACATAATAACCTGGGACACCATGGTTAAAGTTTGTTAATTAGTTTCCAAAATAACTGAAAGAATATATCAGAATCTCGATATCATGGCAGTCCATCATTCTCATTCTGAACGTCGCAAAGTCCTTTAAATCTACACAAACACACAGTCTGGGCTATTGATTAGAACTTAGTACGATGACAACAGGTCCATAGCGGACCAACACAATATGACACGTGTTAACTTCTTGCGGATTAGTGGGACGACACCTTCCGGGTGAAATTGCAGAGCGCCAAATACAAATTAAATTACTATAAATATTAAACTTTCAAGAAATCACAAGTGCAATACATCAAAGTAAAGCTTAATTTGTTGTTAATCCAGCCGCTGTGTCATATTTCAAAAAGGCTTTACGGTGAAAGCAAACCATGCGATTATCTGAGGACAGCACACAAATGCATAACAAATCATTTTCAACCAGGGAGATGCGACACGAAAGTCAGAAATAACAATATAATATATTCCTTACCTTTGAAGATCTTATTCTGTTGGCACTCCAAAAAGTTTCAGTTACATTACAAATGGTCCTTTTGTTTGATAAAGTCCTTTTTTATATCCGTACAAACTCAGTTTAGCTGGTTTCCCCTTGTATGTACCGGAGAAAAATACCAAATAACGTGTTCTCATTCACACGCTTGGAAACACTACAGCCAAAATGGGAGCCACCTAGAAAAACAACCTTTTCTGGCTCATTTTTCCAAAAATCAGCCTGAAACTCTTTCTAGAGACTGTTGACATCTAGTGGAAGCCCTAGGAACTGCAATCGGGCAAGATACTACCCCCTATCCCAAAGATGTTAAGCAAGATGGAGATTTAATGAGAGAGGGAGAAATAGAGAAAAGCAACACTTGGATGCATTTGTAAACTACGCTTATTTCCTATTTCCTTATTTTCCTAACGCTCCGAACTGTCGCTCTTATGGAGTGTAATGCATGTATTGTATTTCTCTGTTGGGTATCTCTGCTGGGTATCTCTGTTAGGTATCTCTGTTGGGTATCTCTGTTAGGTATCTCTGTTGGGTATCTCTGTTAGGTATCTCTGTTGGGTATCTCTGTTGGGTATCTCTGTTAGGTATCTCTGTTGGGTATCTCTGTTGGGTATCTCTGTTGGGTATCTCTGTTGGGTATCTCTGTTGGGTATCTCTGTTGGGTATCTCTGTTAGGTATCTCTGTTAGGTATCTCTGTTGGGTATCTCTGTTAGGTATCTCTGTTGGGTATCTCTGTTAGGTATCTCTGTTAGGTATCTCTGTTGGGTATCTCTATTGGGTATCTCTGTTAGGTATCTCTGTTAGGTATCTCTGTTGGGTATCTCTGTTGGGTATCTCTGTTAGGTATCTCTGTTAGGTATCTCTGTTGGGTATCTCTGTTAGGTATCTCTGTTAGGTATCTCTGTTAGGTATCTCTGTTGGGTATCTCTGTTGGGTATCTCTGTTGGGTATCTCTGTTGGGTATCTCTGTTAGGTATCTCTGTTGGGTATCTCTGTTAGGTATCCCTGTTAGGTATCTCTGTTGGGTATCTCTGTTGGGTATCTCTGTTGGGTATCTCTGTTAGGTATCTCTGTTGGGTATCTCTGTTGGGTATCTCTGTTGGGTATCTCTGTTGGGTATCTCTGTTAGGTATCTCTGTTGGGTATCTCTGTTGGGTATCTCTGTTAGGTATCTCTGTTGGGTATCTCTGTTAGGTATCTCTGTTGGACTTCTTCTTCTTCTTCTTCTTCTTCTTCTTCTTCGTGGGCCGAGTTCCGCTGAAGTGGGTTCGTCCGACTCCTTGTTCTTTCGATGGCCGCCTACTTCGTTATCGGGTGTAAGTCTCTGATTGTCCACAAGATGTCACAATGTCCTTTCTCTTAGTTGTCTGTTTCCTTGCACTCGTTCTGTGAGAGGGGTCTTCTGAGGATGGCTAATCATCCGTGTCGATGCTCCCAGCTTGGGTAGGATAGCCGTGGAGACAACCGATGACTTGACGAGGGCCGGAGGGTCCTGCTTAGATTCCCGTTCCTAGATACACTACGTAGAATAGCTACTCCAACATAGTATTGATTGTTCAGAGGTTTTTCTTCGTCTTCAACCTCGTGTTGCGTATCGGGGTCAAGACTAGTCGTAGACCTCGGCTGCAGCACGTGGTAAATTTAGCCTAGTATGTTAATTCTTATCGCTCATGCTTTATAACCCTCGTGTCAAAAGGGGCGTTTCTGTCTTTATGACACACTCTCTGTGTTCCCTGGACCGTAGCTCGTTATTAGGTATTAGAATTTACTATGATCTCGTTTAGAACAATTAAAAAAATATCACTAAATTCACAGTTCATCGTCACAAAAGCATTCTCTTTAATCTGGATATTTTCTACACGATGTAAATAATGTATGGAAGCTCTTCAAGTTACAATGTTTTCGTTATAACGTCCTCGTTTAACTGTTAATAACATCATAAAAAATCTTCAACTCTCAGACTCCTTACTACACACCATAGTTTACTGTGGTACTGTGTCTGGTGAGTCCACATGGATTAGTTGAGCTGTAACTCCACCTACAGGAAAGACATGATATCATACCATACTGTATCATGGTCTCCTGTATATCAGAGGGAACCTCCCCTTTCTGTTAGACCAGCTGGTGAGTGTTTTGGCATTGAATCCGAGTCAGATACAGTGTGATGTTAATACAGGTGTGATTAGTCTACAGTACACCAGGGAGGAGGTTTTTGTAGAGCAGAGAGGGAGATCTGATGCACTGTGTAAACTAGCAGCACAGTAATACACAGCACTGCTATTTGGAGTTAGTTGTTTGATGGTTAAGGTGCTGGTACCACCTGCATTAGCATCTCCTTCTATATCAAATCCAGCCTCAGGATATCCAGCTGTCCCTATCATGTATCCTAATAGCACTAATTCTCTGTAGTTGGATTGCTTGTACCAGAGGATGACATTATAGGTTGATATACTATGTGAACACTCCATCTTAGACAACTCTCCCTGGTTCTTGTACAGGGATGCAGGTGTTTGGTGAACCTGGTTACTGAGAGAAGAACCTGGAGATTGAAACAAAGAGAAAGAGAGAGAAAGAGAGAGCGAGAGAGAGAGAGAGAGTGAGAGAGAGAGAGAGAGAGAGAGAGAGAGAGAGAGAGAGAGGTAGAGAGAGAGGTAGAGAGAGAGGTGAAACAACAGATAGAGAAACATATTCACCTGAAACATGAAAACCAATCAAATAAGGATATTATTAGTTGATGAAATCACTGATCTGAATACCTGCAGCCCAGGCTGTGTAACCCATGGTGATGGAGATAAGAATTCTGATCATGTTGACTCACTGTTAAGGAGACAGAAAGAATGAGACAGACAAACCACTCCACATGAATTAGAGGAGTCTTCTCATCAACTCATCTCAGTGATCTTATAGAGGGATGCTGCCTCCTTATGAGAACATCTAAACCGTCAGAGACCTGAGATGAACCCTGCAGGAGGAGTCTATGTGGGACAGGAAGCAGGGTTTAGTAGAGCAGAGAGGGAGATCTGATGCACTGATATCTGGAGGTAGTTGATTGATGGGTAAAGGAAATATTCACCCATTTTGAATGTTATGTTATTGTGGTAAAGTCTCTCTCAGAATTTTTCATTTATTTATTATTTCACCTTTATTGAACCAGGTTGGCCAGTTGAGAACAAGTTCTCATTTACAGCTGCGACGTGGCCAAGATAAATCACAGCAGTGTGGCAGAAAACAACACAAAGTTACACATGAGATAAACAAAAGTACAGTCAATTACACAATATAAAAATCTATATACAGTGTGTGTAAATGGAGTGAGGAGGTAAGGCAATAAATAGGCCAATAGTAGCAAAGTAATTACAATTTAACAGATTAACACTGGAGTGATAGATGTGCAGATGATGATGTGCAAGTAGAAATACTGGTGTGCAAGAGAGCAGAAAAGTAAAGAAAACCAATAAGGGAATGAGGTAGGTAGTTGGATGGGCTATTTTACAGATGGGCTAAGTACTGCTGCAGCGATCGGTAACCTGCTCAGATAGTTTATGCTTAATTTTAGTGAGGGAGATACAGGTTTCCAATTTCAGCGAGTTTTTGCAATTCGTTCCAGTCATTGGCAGCAGAGAACTGGAAGGAAAGGCGGCCAATGGAGGTGTTAGCTTTAGGGATGACCAGTGGGATATATCTGCTGGAGCGCGTGCCATGGGTGGGTGTTGTTATGGTGACCAGTGAGCTAAGATAAGGTGGAGCTTTACCTAGCAAAGACTTATAGATGACCTGGAGCCAGTGGGTCTGGCGACGAATATGTAGCGAGGGCCAGCCGCCGAGAGTATACAGGTCACAGTGGTGGGTGGTATATGGGGCTTTGGTGACAAAACGGATGGCCCTGTGATAGACTGCATACAGTTTGCTGAGTGGAGTGTTGGAGGCTTTTTTGTAAATCACATCACGGAAGTTGAGGATTGGTAGGACTGTCAGTTTTACGTGGGTATGTTTGGCAGCATAAGTGAAGAAGGCTTTTTTTGCGAAATAGGAAGCCGATTCTAGATTTATATTTGGATTGGAGATGCTTAATATGAGTCTAGAAGGTCAGTTTAAAGTCTAGCCAGACACCTAGGTATTTGTAGTTGTCCACAGATTCTAAGTCAGAACCGTCCAGTGTAGTGATGCTAGTCGGGCGGCCGGGTGCGGGTAGAGATCGGTTGAAGAGCATGCATTTAAATTTACTCGCGTTTCAGAGCAGTTGGAGGCCACGGAAGGAGTGTTGTATGGCATTGAAGCTCGTTTGGAGGTTTGTTATTAACACAGTGTCCAAAGAGGGGCCAGATGTATACAGAATGGTGTCGTCTGCGTAGAGGTGGATCAAGGAATCACCCGCAGCAAGAGCAACATCATTGATACAAGAGAGAAAAGAGTTGGCCTGAGAATTGAACTCTGTGGCACCCCCATAGAGACTGCCAGAGGTCCGGACAACAGGCCCTCCGATTTGACACATTGAACCCTATCTGAGAAATAGTTGGTGAACCAGCCGAGGCAGTCATTTGAGATACCAAGGCTGTTGAGTCTGCCGATAAGAATGTGGTGATTGACAGAGTCGAAAGCCTTGGCCAGGTCGATGAATATGGCTGCACTATCTTTTATCGATGGCGTTTATGATATCGTTTAGGACCTTGAGCGTGGCTGAGGTCCACCCGTGACCAGCTCGGAAACCGGATTGCACAGCGAAGAAGGTAAGGTGGGATTCAAAATGGTCAGGGATCTGTTTGTTAACTTGGCTTTTGAAGACTTTAGAAAGGCAGGGCAGGGTGGATATAGGTCTGTAACAGTTTGGGTCTAGAGTGTCACCCCCTTTGAAGAGGGGGATGACCAGCTTTCCAATCTTTAGGAATCTCAGACGATACGAAAGAAAGGTTGAACAGACTAGTAATAGGGGTTAGAACAATGGAGGCGGATAATTTTAGAAAGAGAGGGTCCAGATTGTCTAGCCCAGCTGATTCGCACAGGTCCAGGTTTTGCAGCTGTTTCAGAATATCTGCTATCTGGATTTGGGTGAAGGAGAAGCTGGGGAGGCAAGTAGCTGCGGGCAGTGCAGGCCTGAGGACCGGGGTAAGCGTAGCCAGGAGGAAAGCATGGCCAGCCATAAAGAAATGTTATTGAAATTCTCGATTATCATGGATTTATCGGTGGTGACAGTGTTTCCTAGCCCTAGTGCAGTGGGCATCTGGGAGGAGGTGCTCTTATTCTCCATGGACTTTACAGTGTCCCAGAACGTTTTGGAGTTAGAGCCACAGGATGCAAATTTCTGTTTGAAAAAAACTTGCCTTTGCTTTCTTAACTGACTGTGTGTATTGGCTGCTGACTTTCCTGAAAAGTTGCATATCACGGGGGCTATTCGATGCTAGTGCAATACGCAACAGGATGTTTTTGTGCTGTTTGAGGGCAGTCAGGTCTGGAGTGAACCAAGCGCTATATCTGTTCTTAGTTCTACATTTTTTGAAAGGGGCATGCTTATTTAAGATGGTCAGGAAGGCACCACTGCAAACTGTATGCTCTCGTTGGCTGGCCCTCGCTTCATAATTGTTGCCAAACACACTGGCTCCAGGTCATCTATAAGTCTTTAATAGGTAAAGCCCCGCCTTATGTCAGCTCACTAGCATGCGCTCCATCAGGTATATTTCAACGGACACACCCAAATCCAATGCCTCCTTTGGCCGCCTTTCCTTCCAGTTCTCTGCTACCAGTGACTGGAACAAATTGCAAAAATCGCTGAAACTGGAGACTCATATCTCCCTTTCTAGATTTAAGCACTTAGGGTTAGTGTCCTGTTGGAAGGTAAACTTTTTCCCCAGTCTGAGGTCCTGAGCGCTCCTGAGTCCTTCATCACTTTCTTTTTTTTCTATTGTGTTATTGACTGTACGCTCGTGTATTCCATGTTTAACTCTGTGTTGTTGTTTCTGTCACACTGCTTTGCTTTATTTTGGCCAGGTCGCAGTTGAAAATTAGATATTGTTCTCAATTAGCTTACCTGGTTAAAAAAAGGTGAAATAAAAAATAAAATAAAATAAAAAAATAAATACAGCGTCTTCTAAATGTGTGTTAAGAAACACTCCCTCCTGGTGGAGAACTGAGGAAGTGCACCTAAACCATCTAAACTAGCAACTTATAACAGTATCCTTACCATCTGTCTGATTTCTAATGGTTCAGAGCAAAGTGTTGTTGAAGTGGTTGAAGACAGGTGCAGGTGTATAGAGCTGTAGTCAGTATTATATGAGAGGATCAGAGAGGGTTTTTGTAGAGGAGAGAGGGTATAGTGAAACACTGTGCTTCACTAGCAGCACAGAAATACACTGCACTGTCTTCAGCTTCTGGCACTTTGGGAAAATGTAGATACGCCATTTTATTAGCTGCAGCATCTCCACTGACATCAAAACGCCCTTTAAAGGAATCTTCCACCGTTGGACTGGTGTTCCACACATACCCAATGAGATTCAGAGCAGTGTTTTGGGCTGACTGTTGGTACCACAGTATCATGTCGTATCTTTGATCAGTGTGGCTGCAGGTGAGATTAACTTTGTCTTCAGGTCCTTTTAGTATTGCAGTAGGAGTCTGGTGAACTTTGTCTGTTTGTGACAGCCCTGTGGATGAAAACAGACCATATGAAATATACAGTATTACTCAGCATATTGACAGCAATATATTTCAGTAGTAAATCTATCTTTCATGAGGGATTTAGTACCTGTCACCCATAGTGGTAGAGTTGCTACATGTATGAGAAGCTTGATCATGTTGATGGTTCTGGAGAGAAGAGTCACATGGACAAGGAGAAAGGGTTTTCAGATAGTCAGAGATGTCATGTCATCTAGTGGGAGTATGAAATGTATGACAGCATCCGAAATGGCATCCTATTCCCTTTCTAGTGCACTACTTTAGACCAGAGCCCATTGGGGGGAGAGGAGAATAAGTCAATAGAGAAGGGGAGCTGAACTGAGCTGCCGGAGGGGAAGGAAATGACATCACTTTGACGTCAGAACTTGTGTTGATATTCAAGCAGATCCCTTGTTCACCTACAGGTCTCCTGTTCAACTTAAAGGTGTATTGTGGAACATACCGGTATCTACATCATTAAAGGATTTGTCTTTTTTTAGTCTTTAGATGTGATCTGTGTTATAGATTCTGCAGTCATCACACTAGAAATAGGATGTTATTTGAAGAAATACCTGAACCGTTTCTTCAAGACAACAACATCTACCACATTATTTGGTCTCGAGGTTTGATATCAACTTCCTCCATGTGTTCAGACATCTACAGCGGTGGACAGCAGGTGTGCTGGGTGTTGATGTACACTGCAGATATGGAGTAAAGGATCAGAAGGGGCTTTTGGAGAAGAGAGAAGGGGATCTACATCACTGTGTTGACAGTAATACACTGCACTGACTTTAGATCAGAACAGTAATACACTGCACTGACTTCAGGTCAGAACAGTAATACACTGCACTGACTTCAGGTCAGAACAGTAATACACTGCACTGACTTCAGATCAGAACAGTGAGAGAAGAGAGAGAGAGAGAGAGAGAGAGAGAGAGAGAGAGAGAGAGAGAGAGAGAGAGAGAGAGAGAGAGAGAGAGAGAGAGAGGGATTTAATACAAAGACCAATATTATTAATATGAATAGTAAAGAGAACTGGTCCCAATACTAACCCCTGTGGTACACCTAATATCCTGGAAACTACACTCAACACCATCACACACATTGTGTCCTGTCTGTCAGATAGCTCTTAAACCATTTGCAAGACTTATTGTCCAGGCCCATTTCAGACAGTTTATGAATGAGTAGGGAATGTTCAATGGTGTTGAATGCCTAGGGAAAGTCTATTTTCCCCGAAGTATGTAATGTCACGTATTACTTATGGCTAGGATGTGGGGATTGATCTCGGGCTGATTCCGGTGAGAGTAATCTGGCCCAAATGTATTACTTGGTGCTCGTGCATTTCATTATTTATTTTTCCATATTTTCTCATTGTTTCTGTGACCAAAAATACAATTAACATTTCAATTAAATTCTTTAAGAGTCCTGTGTAGTATTTTAGTATTTTGATACTTTTAGCAAGGCAATTGATAAACATTAACAACTTTGTGGAGGGAGCCTCCCTAGTGGGGCAGCGGTCTAAGACACTGCTATCAGTCTCTAGGTTTACCCCATCATGGTAGATATATCAGAGCAGCTTCAACTGCTGAAACCATAGTATGGTGTTGTAGCTGGGGAGAGTTTGTTCCACCTGCTGATACCACAGTATGGTGTTGTAGCTGGGGAGAGTGTGTTCTACCTGCTGATACCACAGCATGGTGTTGTAGTGTTCCACCTGCTGATACCACAGTATGGTGTTGTAGCTGGGGAGAGTGTGTGAACAGAACAGGACAGCAGTTTCTCCAGAACTCTGAAATACTGAAGATGGAGACTGAAGAATGCTGGAGCAGAGCAGTTCACCTGTTACAGAAGAGGAGAGAGAGACCTGTTTGTTATAACTACTTTAGTCATTCAGGAAGTATATGGAATTATAGATCAAGAATAATCAAGAGATTCACGTTCAAAGGTGTATCCAACAGTGAAAGATTGTTAGTTCAACACTGAGTCCAGATGAACCTTCAAAAGGACATGGATCTTCAACTCTCAGACTCCTTAATACACACCATAGTTTACTGTGGTACTGTGTCTGGTGAGTCCACATGGATTAGTTGAGCTGTAACTCCACCTACAGGAAAGACATGATATCATACCATACTGTATCATGGTCTCCTGTATATCAGAGGGAACCTCCCCTTTCTGTTAGACCAGCTGGTGAGTGTTTTGGCATTGAATCAGAGTCAGATACAGTGTGATGTTAATACAGGTGTGATTAGTCTGCAGTACACCAGGGAGGAGGTTTTTGTAGAGCAGAGAGGGAGATCTGATGCACTGTGTAAACTAGCAGCACAGTAATACACAGCACTGCTATTTGGAGTTAGTTGTTTGATGGTTAAGGTGCTGGTACCACCTGCATTAGCATCTCCTTCTATATCAAATCCAGCCTCAGGATATCCAGTTTTCACATTCAGGTATCCTAAATACACCAATTCCCTGTAGTTGGATTGCTTGTACCAGAGTACACGATCATAGCCTGATATACTATGTGAACACTCAATCTTAGCCGACTTTCCCTGGATCTTGTACAGGGATGCAGGACTCTGGTGAACCTGGTTACTGAGAGAAGAACCTGGAGAGAGAGAGAGAGAGAGAGAGAGAGAGAGAGAAAGAGAGAGAGAGAGAGAGAGAGAGAGAGAGAGAGAGAGAGACAAACATGTTCACTTGAAACATAAAATTAAACAATCAAATGAGGATATTATTAGTTGATGAAATCAATGATCTGAATACCTGCAGCCCAGGCTGTGTAACCCATGGTGATGGAGATAAGAATTCTGATCATGTTGACTCACTGTTAAGGAGACAGAACGAATGAGACAGACAAACCACTCCACATGAATTAGAGGTGACTTCTCATCAACTCATCTCAGTGATCTTATAGAGGGATGCTGCCTCCTTCTGAGAACATCTAAAACATCAGACACCTGTGATAAACCCTGCAGGAGGAGTCTATGTGGGACAGGAAGCAGGGTTTTGTAGAGCAGAGAGGGAGTTTTGAAGCACTGATATCTGGAGGTAGTTGTTTGATGGTTACCTATCGATGCCATGGGTCATTTCATGTCTTAATGTGTATCTGAGTTGTTGTCATTCAAGCAGGCAGACATTGGTCTGGTGTGACGTAGTATTGTGATAATGTGATAAAGAGTGGCCCACCTCCCGGCCCGCTCAGTGATCACTTGGCTACACAGCTGATGCCTTCCGGACTCTTCCCCAACACTGCATGAACTACACTAGTCCACCGGATCCTTGCAGTAAGCTCTGGACCTTTGCATCGGATCATCGCTGCTAGCAAGCTGCTACCGAGAGGCTATAGTGGCTAACGCCCCTGTCCTGAAGTTGTCACCAGTTAGCAGTGAGCCAGGCGTATCTCTCGGCGAGCAAACTAAATTACTACAACCACATTACCTCTTTCGCCAACTGGCCTGGACCCTTTGCCGACACGAAGCCCCGCCGTTCCACCACAACTGGTCTGCCGACGTAACTCCATCCGCAGTGCCCCCAACCGGCCTTTGCCAGACGTCGGTGCAGGCGCTTCTACTAGCCCCGGCCTGCTAACTTTAAACGCTGTGTCCCCAGCTTGCTAGGTAGTAGACGTCGGAGTAGGCTCTTCTACTAGCCCCAGTCTGCTAACTTTAAACGCTGTGTCCCCAGCTTGCTGGGTAGTAGACGTCGGAGCAGGCGCTTCTACTAGCCCCAGACTGCTAACTTTAAACGCTGTGTCCCCAGCTTGCTAGGTAGTAGACGTCAGAGCAGGCGCTTCTACTGGCCCCGTCCTGCTAACTTTAAACGCTGTGTCTTCAGCTTGCTAGGTAGTAGACGTCGGACCAGGCGCTTCTACTAGCCCCAGTCTTCTAACTTTAAACGCTGTGTCCCCAGCTTGCTAGGTAGTAGACGTCGGAGCAGGCGCTTCTACTAGCCCCGTCCTGCTAACTTTAAACGCTGTGTCCCCAGCTTGCTAGGTAGTAGACGTCGGAGCAGGCGCTTCTACTAGCCCTGTCCTGCTAACTTTAAACGCTGTGTCTCCAGCTTGCTAGGTAGTAACAACTACCCAGTGGCATCCCTGTTCCATCTATTGCTGTTCACTGGACCCTATGATCACTTGGCTACATAGCTCACGCTGCTGGACTGTTCATTAATCACGGTACTCCATTTTGTTTATTTGTTGTTTATCTGTTGCCCCTAGCCTCCAACTCAGGCCGAGTGTGTAGCTAACTGACCCTCTCTGCTCTTTCATCTCCATTTTACCTGTTGTTGTTGTCTTAGCTGATTAGCTGCTGTTGTCTTACCCGTTGTTGTCTTAGCCAGCTCTCCCAATCAGCAGCTGTGATTGCTTTATGCCTCCCATTATGTCTGTCTCAAATGTCAAAATGCCTTGAATATTGTCCTTTAGGATAGTTATCATTGTTTTAGTTTACGCAAAGCCCCTATTCCCACTCAGCATGCCTCTGATACCTCCTTTGTCCCACCTCCCAGCCATTCTCAGGTCTCTACCACTCAGACATCCTCAGGTCTCTACCACTCAGGCATCCTCAGGTCTCTACCACTCAGCCATCCTCAGGTCTCAACCACTCAGACGTCCTCATGTCTCTACCACTCAGCCATCCTCAGGTCTCTACCACTCAGCCGTCCTCAGGTCTCTACCACTCAGCCATCCTCATGTCTCCACCACTCAGCCATCCTCATGTCTCTACTACTCAGCCATCCTCAGGTCTCTACCACTCAGCCTTCCTCAGGTGTCCACCACTCAGCCATCCTCAGGTCTCTACCACTCAGCCATCCTCAGGTCTCTACTACTCAGCCATCCTCAGGTCTCTACCACTCAGCCTTCCTCAGGTGTCCACCACTCAGCCATCCTCAGGTCTCTACCACTCAGCCATTCTCAGGTCTCTACCACTCAGCCATCCTCAGGTCTCTACCACTCAACCATCCTCAGGTCTCTACTACTCAGCCATCCTCAGGTCTCCACCACTCAGCCATCCTCAGGTCTCTACTACTCAGCCATCCTCAGGTCTCTACCACTCAGCCATCCCCAGGTCTCTACCACTCAGCCATCCTCAGGTCTCTACTACTCAGCCATCCTCTGGTCTCTACTACCCAGACATTCTCAGGTCTCTACCACTCAGCCATCCTCATGTCTCTACTACTCAGCCATCCTCAGGTCTGTACCACTCAGCCTTCCTCAGGTGTCCACCACTCAGCCATCCTCAGGTCTCTACCACTCAGCCTTCCTCAGGTGTCCACCACTCAGCCATCCTCAGGTCTCTACCACTCAGCCATCCTCAGGTCTCTACCACTCAGCCATCCTCAGGTCTCTATTACTCAGGAATCCTCAGGTCTCTATCACTCAGCCATCCTCAGGTCTCTACTACTCAGCCATCCTCAGGTCTCTACCACTCAGCCTTCCTCAGGTGTCCACCACTCAGCCATCCTCAGGTCTCTACCACTCAGCCATCCTCAGGTCTCTACCACTCAGCCATCCTCAGGTCTCTACTACTCAGCCATCCTCAGGTCTCTACCACTCAGCCTTCCTCAGGTGTCCACCACTCAGCCATCCTCAGGTCTCTACCACTCAGCCATCCTCAGGTCTCCACCACTCAGCCATCCTCAGGTCTCTACCACTCAGCCATCCTCAGGTCTCTACTACTCAGCCATCCTCAGGTTTCTACCACTCAGCCATCCTCAGGTCTCTACTACTCAGCCATCCTCAGGTCTCTACCACTCAGCCATCCTCAGGTCTCTACCACTCAGCCATCCTCAGGTCTCTACTACTCAGCCATCCTCTGGTCTCTACTACCCAGACATTCTCAGGTCTCTACCACTCAGCCATCCTCATGTCTCTACTACTCAGCCATCCTCAGGTCTCTACCACTCAGCCTTCCTCAGGTGTCCACCACTCAGCCATCCTCAGGTCTCTACCACTCAGCCTTCCTCAGGTGTCCACCACTCAGCCATCCTCAGGTCTCTACCACTCAGCCATCCTCAGGTCTCTACCACTCAGCCATCCTCAGGTCTCTATTACTCAGGAATCCTCAGGTCTCTATCACTCAGCCATCCTCAGGTCTCTACTACTCAGCCATCCTCAGGTCTCTACCACTCAGCCTTCCTCAGGTGTCCACCACTCAGCCATCCTCAGGTCTCTACCACTCAGCCATCCTCAGGTCTCTACCACTCAGCCATCCTCAGGTCTCTACTACTCAGCCATCCTCAGGTCTCTACCACTCAGCCTTCCTCAGGTGTCCACCACTCAGCCATCCTCAGGTCTCTACCACTCAGCCATCCTCAGGTCTCCACCACTCAGCCATCCTCAGGTCTCTACCACTCAGCCATCCTCAGGTCTCTACTACTCAGCCATCCTCAGGTTTCTACCACTCAGCCATCCTCAGGTCTCTACCACTCAGCCATCCTCAGGTCTCTACTACTCAGCCATCCTCTGGTCTCTACTACTCAGCCATTCTCAGGTCTCTACCACTCAGTCATCCTCAGGTTTCAACTACTCAGCCATTCTCAGGTCTCTACTACTCAGCCATCCTCAGGTCTCTACCACTCAGCCATCCTCAGGTCTCTACCACTCAGCCATCCTCAGGTCTCTACTACTCAGCCGTCCTCAGGTCTCTACCACTCAGCCACACACACTGATACTGAGACACTTCACATACACATATACACACACACTCATTCACCCATGCTCATTCACTCAATACAGTATGTAGCCCTTGTATCTGATCATGTCTGGACAGAGAAAGTATGAGGGCCCTCCCATATCACATTCCCTGTCCCCCAGGGCACTCCCACACCAAATTCCCTGGCCCAGGCTCCCTAGGTCCCTCCCATACCACATTCCCTGGCCCAGACCCCCTAGGGCCCTCCCATACCACCGGCCATGTCTCAGACCCCCTAGGGCCCTCCCATACCCCCTTCCCTGTCTCAGGCCCCGTAGGGCCCTCCCATACCACCGTCCCTGGTCCAGGCACCCATAGTGTCCCAAGTGACACCCTATTCCCTATATAGTGCACTAACTTTGACCGGGGCCCATAAAATGCCACGATACAGCATCTTCTAAATGTGTGTTGAGAAACACTCCATCCTGGTGGAGAACTGAGGAAGTGCACCTAAACCATCTAAACTAGCCACTTATAACAGTATCATTACCATCTGTCTGATATCTAATGGTTCATAGCAAAGTGTTGTTGAAGTGGTTGAAGACAGGTGCAGGTGTATAGAGCTGTAGTCAGTATTATATGAGAGGATCAGAGAGGGTTTTTGTAGAGGAGAGAGGGTATATTGAAACACTGTGCTTCACTAGCAGCACAGAAATACACTGCACTGTCTTCAGCTTCTGGCACTTTGGGAAAATGTAGATACGCCATTTTATTAGCTGCAGCATCTCCACTGACATCAAAACGCCCTTTAAAGGAATCTTCCACCGTTGGACTGGTGAATCTCACATACCCAATGAGTTTCAGAGCAGTGTTTTGGGCTGACTGTTGGTACCACAGTATCATGTAGTAATTTGAATCCGTGTGGCTGCAGGTGAGATTAACTTTATCTTCAGGTCCTTTTAGTATTGCAGTAGGAGTCTGGTGAACTTTGTCTGTTTGTGACAGCCCTGTGGATGAAAACAGACCATGTGAAAGATACAGTATTACTCAGCATATTGACAGCAATATATTTCAGTAGTAAATCTATCTTTCACGAGGGATTTAGTACCTGTCACCCATAGTGGTAGAGTTGCTACATGTATGAGAAGCTTGATCATGTTGATGGTTCTGGAGAGAAGAGTCACATGGACAAGGAGAAAGGGTTTTCAGATAGTCAGAGATGTCATGTCATCTAGTGGGAGTATGAAATGTATGACAGCATCCGAAATGGCATCCTATTCCCTTTCTAGTGCACTACTTTAGACCAGAGCCCATTGGGGGGAGAGGAGAATAAGTCAATAGAGAAGGGGAGCTGAACTGAGCTGCCGGAGGGGAAGGAAATGACATCACTTTGACGTCAGAACTTGTGTTGATATTCAAGCAGATCCCTTGTTCACCTACAGGTCTCCTGTTCAACTTAAAGGTGTATTGTGGAACATACCGGTATCTACATCATTAAAGGATTTGTCTTTTTATATAGATAGAAATGGAGTAATGGAATTTGACATTGTAACATTGAATAATGTATGTGAAAGGGTTTTCTTGGGGTGAAGTAGAGGCGTACCAAAACGCAGCGTGGTGGTTTCCCAAATGGCACACTATTCCCTTTCTAGTGCACTACTTTAGACCAGAACCCATAGGGGGGAGAGGAGAACAAGTCAATAGAGAAGGGGAGCTGAACTGAGCTGCCGGAGGGGAAGGAAATGACATCACTTTGACGTCAGAACTTGTGTTGATATTCAAGCAGATCCCTTGTTCACCTACAGGTCTCCTGTTCAACTTAAAGGTGTATTGTGGAACATACCGGTATCTACATCATTAAAGGATTTGTCTTTTTATATAGATAGAAATGGAGTAATGGAATTTGACATTGTAACATTGAATAATGTATGTGAAAGGGTTTTCTTGGGGTGAAGTAGAGGCGTACCAAAACGCAGCGTGGTGGTTATTCATGTTTTTTAATAAAGACACTAGACATGAATAAACTAACAAAAACAATAAACGTGGAAAACCAAAAACAGCCCTATCTGGTGCAAAACACAGAGACAGGAACAATCACCCACAAACACGTAGTGAAACCCAGGCTACCTAAATATGGTTCCCAATCAGAGACAATGACTAACACCTGCCTCTGATTGATAACCATATCAGGCCAAACATAGAACTAGACAAACTAGACATGTAACATAGAATGCCCACTCAGATCACACCCTGACTGTCACGTTCTGACCATCGTTCGTGTGTGTTTTCCTTGTTTTAGTGTTGGTCAGGACGTGAACTGGGTGGGCATTCTATGTTGGATGTCTTGTTTGTCTATTTCTATGTCTGGCCTGATATGGTTCTCAATCAGAGGCAGGTGTTAGTCATTGTCTCTGATTGGGAACCATATTTAGGTAGCCTGGGTTTCACTGTGTGTTGGTGGGTGATTGTCCTTAGTGTTAGTTTGCACCAGTTTAGGCTGTTTCGGTTTTCATTACGTTTATTATTTTGCACTGTTTGTATTTAGATTCGTGTTGCTATAGTCACAATAAACATGGATCGCAATCTACACGCCGCATTTTGGTCCGACTCTCCTTCTCATCAAGAAAACCGTTACAGAATCACCCACCACCAACGGACCAAGCAGCGTGTCAACAGGCAGCAACAGCAGCGTAAGGAGGAATGGACATGGGAGGACGTTTTGGATGGCAAGGGCTGTTACACTTGGGAGGAGATACTGGCTGGAAGAGATCGCCTCCCATGGGAACAGGTGGAGGCACTTAGGAGAGCTGAGGCAGCCGGAGAGAGGAGCCGGCGATATGAGGGAACACGGCTGGCAAGGAAGCCCGAGAGGCAGCCCCAAAAATTTCTTGGGGGGGGGCTAACAGGGAGTATGGCTACGCCAGGTAGGAAACCTGGGCAGACTCCCTGTGCTTACCGGGGGGCTAGAGAGACCGGACAGGCACCGTGTTATGCAGTGGTGCGCACGGTGTCTCCAGTGCGGGTGCATAGCCCGGTGCGGTATATTCCAGCTCCGCGTGTCGGCCGGGCTAGATTGAGCGTCGAGCCTAATGCCATGAAGCCGGCTCTACGCCGCTGGTCCCCAGTGCGTCTCCTTGGGCCGGCTTACATGGCACCAGCCTTGCGCTCGGTGTCTCCGGTTCGCCTGCATAGCCCAGTGCGGGCTATTCCACCTCGCCGCACTGACAGGGCTACCGTGAGCATTCAACCAGGTAAGGTTGGGCAGGCTCGGTGCTCAAGAGCTCCAGTGCGCCTGCACGGTCCGGTTTTTCCAGTACCACCTCCACACCCCAGCCCTCCGGTAGCAGCTCCCCGCACCAGGCTTCCTGTGCGTGTCCTCGGCCCAGTACCACCAGTGCCAGCACCACGCATCAGGCCTACAGTGCGCCTCGCCTGTCCAGCGCTGTCGGAGCCCTCCTCCTCTCCAGCGCTGTCGGAGTCTCCCGCCTGTTTAGCGCTGTTAGAGCCTTCCTTCTCTACAGCGCTGCCGGAGTCTCCCGCCTGTTCAGAACTGCCAGTCTGCATAGAGCTGCCAGTTTGCAAGGAGCTGCCAGTCTGCATGGAGCTGCCAGTCTGCATAGAGCTGCCAGTCTGCAAGGAGCTGCCAGTCTGCAAGGAGCTGCCAGTCTGCAAGGAGCTGCCAGTCTGCATAGAGCTGCCAGTCTGCAAGGAGCTGCCAGTCTGCAAGGAGCCGCCAGAGCTGCCTTTCTGCAGGATGCCGCCAAAGCTGCCAGTCTGCAAGGAGCCGCCAGAGCTGCCAGTCTGCAAGGATCCGCCAGAGCTGCCAGTTAGCATGGAGCAGCCAGGGCCGCCAGTCAGCATGGAGCAGCCAGGGCCGCCAGTCAGCATGGAGCAGCCAGGGCCGCCAGTCAGCATGGAGCAGCCAGGGCCGCCAGTCAGCATGGAGCAGCCAGTCAGCATGGAGCAGCCAGAGCAGCCAGTCAGCATGGAGCAGCCAGTCAGCATGGAGCAGCCAGAGCTGCCAGTCAGCATGGAGCAGCCAGAGCTGCCAGTCAGCATGGAGCAGCCAGAGCTGCCAGTCAGCATGGAGCAGCCAGTCAGCATGGAGCAGCCAGAGCTGCCAGTCATCATGGAGCAGCCAGTCAGCATGGAGCAGCCAGAGCAGCCAGTCGACCAGACTCTTCCAGATCTGCCAGTCGACCAGACTCTTCCAGATCTGCCAGTCGACCAGACTCTTCCAGATCTGCCAGTCGACCAGACTCTTCCAGATCTGCCAGTCGACCAGACTCTTCCAGATCTGCCAGTCGACCAGACTCTTCCAGATCTGCCAGTCGACCAGACTCTTCCAGATCTGCCAGTCGACCAGAATCTTCCAGATCTGCCAGTCGACCAGACTCTTCCAGATCTGCCAGTCGACCAGACTCTTCCAGATCTGCCAGTCGACCAGACTCTTCCAGATCTGCCAGTCGACCAGACTCTTCCAGATCCGCCAGTCGACCAGACTCTTCCGGATCCGCCAGTCAGCCAGGATCTTCCAGAACCGCCAGCCAGCCAGGATCTGCCGGATCCAACCACCTGCCTGAGCTTCCTCTCAGTGCTGAGCTTCCTCTCAGTGCTGAGCTTCCTCTCAGTGCTGAGCTACCCATCAGTCCCGAGCTACCTCTGTCCCGAGCTGCCCCTCTGTCCCGAGCGGTCTTTAAGGAGGGTAACCTATCTAGGGACGCTAAGGAGGTGGACTAAAACTGTTATGGAGTGGGGTCCACGTCCAGCGCCAGAGCCGCCACCGCGGACAGATGCCCACCCACACCCTCCCCCATAGGTTTAAGTTGTGCGTCCGGAGTCCGCACCTTGGAGGGGGGGTACTGTCACGTTCTGACCATCGTTCGTGTGTGTTTTCCTTGTTTTAGTGTTGGTCAGGACGTGAACTGGGTGGGCATTCTATGTTGGATGTCTTGTTTGTCTATTTCTATGTCTGGCCTGATATGGTTCTCAATCAGAGGCAGGTGTTAGTCATTGTCTCTGATTGGGAACCATATTTAGGTAGCCTGGGTTTCACTGTGTGTTGGTGGGTGATTGTCCTTAGTGTTAGTTTGCACCAGTTTAGGCTGTTTCGGTTTTCATTACGTTTATTATTTTGCACTGTTTGTATTTAGATTCGTGTTGCTATAGTCACAATAAACATGGATCGCAATCTACACGCCGCATTTTGGTCCGACTCTCCTTCTCATCAAGAAAACCGTTACACTGACCAACCAAAACATAGAAACATACAAAGCAAACTATGGTCAGGGTGTGACAGTATGTTAATGAGTGGTGACACTAAACTGTAAATACTGGTATACTGTACTAGGACAGATATCACCTCATGCCATCATCCATCTGTGTTTATTCATTGGCACTGAGTCAAAGTCAAACCTCAGATGCAGGTGTTCTGAGCCGTGGTCTAATATTACCATCAGGCAGGGTTTTTGTAGAGAACAGGAGGAAGGCTACATCACTGTGTTGGCTGGCTGCACAGTAATAAACTGCACTGTGTTCAGGTCCTCTCAGACTCACTAGATGAAGATAAGCCTCTTTCCCACCGTCTCCACTCACATTGAAGTGCTTTTCAAATGATTTCTCCATGGTTATTGACTTGGTATATGCATAACCAATGAGTTTCATAGCAGTGTCTCCTGCTGACTGTTTGTACCATAGTACCATGTAGTAGTTAGGGATCGTATGGCTGCAGGTGAGTTGAACGTCTCCTCCAGGACCTTCTGTTAGTGCCACAGGCCTCTGATGAACCATGCTACTAAACAACTGCCCTGTGGACAGAGAGAGAAAGGAGAGGAGAGAGAGAGGAGAGGGAGAGAGAGAAGAGGGGAGAGAAGGAGAGAGAGAGAGGAGAGAGGCAGAGAAATGATATTTTCATTCAGTTTGATGACATTCGTAGTATCGTTATGCTTCTCATCGTAAGTGATTTAATACCTGTCACCCAGAGTGGTAGAGCTGCCAGGTGAATCAGAACTCTGAACATCATGATGAAGAAAAAGATAACGATGAAGATGATGAATATGCTGAGGAAGACGATGATTATGTGATATGAGTGTCTCCTGGGTGAAGCTCTGAGGTGAAAGGAGATTGGCTGTTGTAGTAGCATGTTTCCTTCAGGGTGGTGGATAGTGACAGTGTTAGAGGGAGTGTCAGGAAGCCTGTACTGTAAAGCTTGCTCATAGGACCTCACTGTAAACATGACTGATTACATGATCATGACAATGAACCCATCAGACATTAGAAGAACTAGAGTTAGAGGTCCCCCTACAGTATGTGATGAGACCATCAGACATTAGAACAACTAGAGATAGAGGTCCCCTACAGTATGTGAGGAGACCATCAGACATTAGAACAACTAGAGATAGAGGTCCCCCTACAGTATGTGATGAAACCATCAGACATTAGAACAACTAGAGTTAGAGGTCCCCCTACAGTATGTGATGAGACCATCAGACATTAGAACAACTAGAGTTAGAGGTCCCCCTACAGTATGTGATGAGACCATCAGACATTAGAACAACTAGAGATAGAGGTCCCCCTACAGTATGTGATGAGACCATCAGACATGAGAAGAACTAGAGTTAGAGGTCCCCCTACAGTATGTGATGAGACCATCAGACATTAGAAGAACTAGAGTTAGAGGTCCCCCTACAGTATGTGGTGAGACCATCAGACATTAGAAGAACTAGAGTTAGAGGTCCCCCTACAGTATGTGATGAGACCATCAGACATTAGAAGAACTAGAGTTAGAGGTCCCCCTACAGTATGTGATGAGACCATCTCTTTACATATTATATTACATCCTGTTGAAATACTGGGGGTTTTTGTGCAGCTGTACTTGTTGTGTGTATCACTGTGTTCACTCACAGCACAGAAGTACATTCCACTGTCTCCTGTCTCCAACTTCTTCACTGTGAAAGATCCACTCTCAGCTACAGCCTTAACAGTTGGATATTTGTCTTCCCTGAAGTCTCCGTATTCTGGATCGCTATAACTACTTGTGTAAACTACCTGCTTCATTCCCTCTCCTGGAAGCTGTCTGTACCAGTACATCTGGTTGTAGTTAGCTCCCTTAGTGTGACTGCAGTTAATCTGAGCATCACTGTCTTTCGGTCCCCAGAGTATGGTGGGTGTCTGAGTGACTTCACTCCCCTCAACAAGACCTGTAAGGACACAGTGAGAATGAAATCAATAGAGTTAGGTACAGTTAGACCTGAATACATCAAGACTCAGGAACATATGCTTGTAAACATCAATATCTATAAATAGAGAAGTCCTTCATTGTAAATAAGAATTTTGTTCTTAACTTTCCTGGTTAAATAAATGAAACATTATGAAACTGTACCTGCAGCACAGAGCAGTGAGACAGTAACAGAGAAGAGAAATGTGAACATGTTTGATCACGTTATATGTGAGAGTGCTGGAAAGAGTATTTTATCAATGTATATAAAACAAGAGGAGTGTCACATAGATGAATAGATGACAATCAGTAGACCACGGCAGGTTCCACCATATTCAACATGTCAGTGAAGTGGGAGGGACTGATGATCTGAATACATCATGCTAATTAGTGGTTCAGACTGTAGAGACATTCACATTATTAAAGTTAGAGGTCCCCCTACAGTCCATGATGAGACCATCAGCTCTTTACATATTATATTCTATCCTATAGAGCTCGCCAGCTTGTAGTCCTAAAACACGGAAATGAGTCAGCATTTTCTACCTCTGGTTTGTTGACCATTGCTATGGCAGAAATTAAGGGGGAAAATAATGGGGTTTTGGGATATAAGGTCTGAAGTTAACAAAGGCTTTGTAGATCTTATACATTTTGTTCTGTGCAATAACTTAAAACCTCTCTGGGCTTGGGTCTAGTTTCCTGAATTTCAGTAAATCAGTCTTTTGGCGTGTGAGCAGCACGTATGAATTTGCCTTTCCCATTGAACATACTTCTTTCCGTATTTTAGTTTATTTAAATTGTAGATAGATAAATAAAAACATTGTTTGACTTGTTTGGACTAATTTTCGTGGTTGCTTTTGGACTCCTTTGTCTGTCTGTTGAGCATTACTGAAATCAATGGTGCCAACTAAACTTACTTTTTGGGATATAAAGATGGATTTTATCGAACAAAACGAACCACTCAGGTTGTAGCTGGGTCCCTTAGTTCTTAAACCATTTGCAAGACTCATTGTCCAGGCCCATTTCAGACAGTTTTTGAATGAGTAGGGAATGTTCAATGGTGTTGAATGTCTTGGAAAAGTCTAGAAATATGGCAGCACATTGAGATTTATGATCTATGCAATTTAAAACATAATCTAAAACAAGTATAACAGCTGAAACAGCATTGCCAAATATATTACAGAAAGGAGATAGGAATCTCATTGGTGTACAAAACACCCCACCCAGCATATTATCGACCAATTAATAAAATGTTGTCATGCTGCATCACGCAGTTGCTAAACTAACCATCACACAATCCCTTCTCAAAGTCGAGAAAATGTCCTATTTTCTTCAAAGTACGTATTGTCACGATCCCAAAGCTATACAATATTGGAGATATCAAGTTTATTATCTGCAAAATTGTACTTCTTGTTGACGAAATTCATGCTTATGTATACCCCATCATGGTAGATATCCCAGCTAGTACAGTGGATCTGGGTCGATTCCGCCTGAGAGTTCAACTCGGCCGACGTCATGTGGCCCGAGTCTGGGCCGCCTTCGGCAGTATTACTTATGGCTTAAGGCTAGGATGCGGGGATTGAGCTCGGGACGATACCGGTGTGAGTTATCTGGCCTAAATGTATTACTTGGTTCTTGGGCCGATTGTGGCTTCACTCTGGCAGATGATTAAACGGGCTGCTTTATATCATTAATATTTCATTATTTATTTTTCCATATTTTCTCATTGTTTCTGTGCAGAAAAACTCCAATTAACATTTAAATTAAATTCTTTAAGAGGCCTGTGTAGTATTTTAGTATTTTGATACTTTGTGCAAGACAATTGATAAGCATTAAGAACTTTGTGGATGGAGCCTCCCGAGTGGTGCAGCGGTCTAGGACACTGCATCGTAGTGCAATCTTCGTTGATACAGATGCTGGTTCGAAACCCGTGCCAGTCACGACTGGGTGACCTGTGAGGATACGCACAAATTGCCCAGCGTCGTCCTAGTTATTGGAGGGATGTCCTTGTCCCATCACACTACAGTGACACCTGTGGTGGGCCGGGCACATGCACGCTGAGACGGTCACCAGACACAAAATGTTTTTTTTTGGTGGATGAGTATAATATGTATGTACAAAATAGCAATATTTAAAATGACTAAATCGAGTAATATTGTATACATTTTTTAAATTTGTTTAGTGTCGCTTCTGGGGAGATTCTGGTAAGATGCCGGCAAAGTTGGCTGAATTCTGGTAGAAAGACGTTGGCCGTTGCATTTGGGCTGATTCCTCGTTGCTATCTGGGAAATCAGAGCAGCTTCAGTCTCTATGTCTACCCCATCATGGAGTGTGTTCCAACAGATACCACAGTATGGTGTCGTAGCTGGGGAGAGTGTGTTCCACCTGCTGATACCACAGTATGGTGTTGTAGCTGGGGAGAGTGTGTTCCACCTGCTGATACCACAGTATGGTGTTGTAGCTGGGGAGAGTGTGTTCCACCTGCTGATACCACAGTATGGTGTTGTAGCTGGGGAGAGTGTGTTCCACCTGCTGATACCACAGTATGGTGATGTAGCTGGGGAGAGTGTGTTCCACCTGCTGATACCACAGTATGGTGTTGTAGCTGGGGAGAGTGTGTTCTACCTGCTGATACCACAGTATGGTGTTGCAGCTGGGGAGAGTGTGTTCCACCTGCTGATTCCACAGTATGGTGTTGTAGCTGGGGAGAGTGTGTGAACAGCACAGCAGTTTCTCCAGAACTGTGAAATACTGAAGATGGAGACTGAAGAACGCTGGAATAGAGCAGTTCACCTGTTACAGAAGAGGAGAGAGAGACCTGTTTGTTATAACTACTGTAGTCATTCAGGAAATATATGTAATTATATATTATTTTAGACAGTATCTAATCTGTATTCCAGAATAATCAAGAGATTCACGTTCAAAGGTGGAAAATATCCAACAGTGAAAGATTGTTAGTTCAACACTGAGTCCAGATGAACCTTCAAAAGGACATGGATCTTCAACTCTCAGACTCCTTAATACACACCATAGTTTACTGTGGTACTGTGTCTGGTGAGTCCACATGGATTAGTTGAGCTGTAACTCCACCTACAGGAAAGACATGATATCATACCATACTGTATCATGGTCTCCTGTATATCAGAGGGAACCTCCCCTTTCTGTTAGACCAGCTGGTGAGTGTTTTGGCATTGAATCAGAGTCAGATACAGTGTGATGTTAATACAGGTGTGATTAGTCTGCAGTACACCAGGGAGGAGGTTTTTGTAGAGCAGAGAGGGAGATCTGATGCACTGTGTAAACTAGCCGCACAGTAATACACAGCACTGCTATTTGGAGTTAGTTGTTTGATGGTTAAGGTGCTGGTACCACCTGCATTAGCATCTCCTTCTATATCAAATCCAACCTCAGGAAATCCAGATGTCCCTACCATGTATCCTATTAGCACTAACTCTCTGTAGTTGGATCGCTTGTACCAGAGGATTTGATTATAGCCTGATATACTATGTGAACACTCCATCATAGCCGACTCTCCCTGTTTCTTGTACAGGGCTGCAGGTGTTTGGTGAACCTGGTGAACCTGGTTACTGAGAGAAGAACCTTTAGGAGAGAGAGAGAGAGAGAGAGAGAGAGAGAGAGAGAGAGAGAGAGAGAGAGAAAGAGAGAGAGAGAGAGAGGTGAATCAACAGATAAATAAACATATTCACTTGAAACATAAAAAAATTATCAAATGAGGATATTATTAGTTGATGAAATCAATGATCTGAATACCTGCAGCCCAGGCTGTGTAACCCATGGTGATGGAGATAAGAATTCTGATCATGTTGACTCACTGTTAAGGAGACAGAAAGAATGAGACAGACAAACCACTCCAAATGAATTAGAGGAGGCTTCTCATCAACTCATCTCAGTGATCTTATAGAGGGATGCTGCCTCCTTATGAGAACATCTAAAACATCAGAGACCTGAGATGAACCCTGCAGGAGGAGTCTATGTGGGACAGGAAGCAGGGTTTAGTAGAGCAGAGAGGGAGATCTGATGCAATGATATCTGGAGGTAGTTGATTGATGGTTAAAGGAAATATTCACCTATTTTGAATGTTATTTTATTGTGGTAAAGTCTCTCTCAGTATTTTTTATTTATTTTTTATTTAACCTTTATTTAACCAGGTAGGCCAGGTGAGAACAAGTTCTAATTTACAGCTGCGACCTGGCCAAGATAAATCACAGCAGTGTGACAGAAAACAACACAAAGTTACACATAAACAAAAGTAGAGTCAATAACACAATAGAGAGTCTATATACAGTGTGTGCAAATGGAGTACGGAGGTAAGGCAATAAATAGGCCAATAGTAGCAAAGTAATTACAATTTAACAGATTAACACTGGAGTGATAGATGTGCAGATGATGATGTGCAAGTAGAAATACTGGTGTGCAAGAGAGCAGAAAAGTAAAGAAAACCAATAAGGGAATGAGGTAGGTAGTTGGATGGGCTATTTTACAGATGGGCTAAGTACAGCTGCAGCGATCGGTAAGCTGCTCAGATAGCTTATGCTTAATTTTAGTGAGGGAGATACAAGTCTCCAATTTCAGCGATTTTTTGCAATTCGTTCCAGTCATTGGCAGCAGAGAACTGGAAGGAAAGGCGGCCAATGGAGGTGTTAGCTTTGGGGATGACCAGTGGGATATACCTGCTGGAGCGCGTGACATGGGTGGGTGTTGTTATGGTGACCAGTGAGCTAAGATAAGGCAGAGCTTTACTTAGCAAAGACTTATAGATGACCTGGAGCCAGTGGGTCCGGCAACGAATATGTAGCGAGGGCCAACCGCCGAGAGTATACAGGTCACAGTGGTGGGTGGTATATGGGGCATTGGTGACAAAACGGATGGCCCTGTGATAGACTGCATACAGTTTGCTGAGTGGAGTGTTGGAGGCTTTTTTGTAAATCACATCACGGAAGTTGAGGATTGGTAGGACTGTCAATTTTACGTGGGTATGTTTGGCAGCATGAGTGAAGGAGGCTTTGTTGCGAAATAGGAAGCCGATTCTAGATTTAATTTTGGATTGGAGATGCTTAATATGAGTCTGGAAGGTGAGTTTAAAGTCTAGCCCGACACCTAGGTATTTGTAGTTGTCCACAGATTCTAAGTCAGAACCGTCCAGAGTAGTGATGCTAGTCGGGCGGCCGGGTGCGGGCAGAGATCGGTTGAAGAGCATGCATTTAAATTTACTCACGTTTCAGAGCAGTTGGAGGCCACGGAAGGAGTGTTGTATGGCATTGAAGCTCGTTTGGAGGTTTGTTAACACATTGTCCAAAGAGGGGCCAGATGTATACAGAATGGTGTCGTCTGCGTAGAGGTGGATCAAGGAATCACTCGCAGCAAGAGCGACATCATTGACATAAGAGAGAAAAGAGTTTGCCTGAGAATTGTACCCTGTGGCACCCCCATAGAGATTGCCAGAGGTCCGGACAACAGGCCCTCCGATTTGACACATTGAACCCTATCTGAGAAATAGTTGGTGAACCAGCCGAGGCAGTCATTTGAGATACCAAGGCTGTTGAGTCTGCCGATAAGAATGTGGTGATTGACAGAGTCGAAAGCCTTGGCCAGGTCGATGAAGATGGCTGCACTGTCTTTTATCGATGGTGGTAATGATATCGTTTAGGACCTTGAGCGTGGCTGAGGTCCACCCGTGACCAGCTCGGAAACCGGATTGCACAGCGAAGAAGGTAAGGTGGGATTCGAAATGGTCAGGGATCTGTTTGTTAACTTGGCTTTTGAAGACTTTAGAAAGGCAGGGCAGGATGGATATAGGTCTGTAACAGTTTGGGTCTAGAGTGTCACCCCCTTTGAAGAGGGGGGTGACCAGATTTCCAATCTTTAGGAATCTCAGACGATATGAAAGAAAGGTTGAACAGACTAGTAATAGGGGTTAGAACAATGGCGGCGGATAATTTTAGAAAGAGAGTGTCCAGATTGTCTAGCCCAACTGATTCGCACAGGTCCAGGTTTTGCAGCTGTTTCAGAATATCTGCTATCTGGATTTGGGTGAAGGAGAAGCTGGGGAGGAAAGTAGCTGCGGGCGGTGCAGGCCTGTAGACCGGGGTAGGGGTAGCCAGGAGGAAAGCATGGCCAGCCGTAAAGAAATGTTATTGAAATTCTCGATTATCATGGATTTATCGGTGGTGACAGTGTTTCCTAGCCCTAGAGCTGAGAGGAGGTGCTCTTATTCTCCAAGGACTTTACAGTGTCCCAGAACGTTTTGGAGTTAGAGCCACAGGATGCAAATTTCTGTTTGAAAAAACTTGCCTTTGCTTTCCTAACTGACTGTGTGTATTGGCTCCTGACTTTCCTGAAAAGTTGCATATCACGCTATTCGATGCTAGTGCAATACGCCACAGGATGTTTTTGTGCTGTTTGAGGGCAGTCAGGTCTGGACTGAACCAAGGGCTATATCTGTTCTTAGTTCTACATTTTTTGAAAGGGGCATGCTTATTTAAGATGGTCAGGAAGGCACCACTGCAAACTGTATGCTCTCGTTGGCTGGCCCTCGCTTCATAATTGTTGCCAAAGACACTGGCTCCAGGTCATCTATAAGTCTTTAATAGGTAAAGCCCCGCCTTATGTCAGCTCACTGGTCACCATAGCAGCAACCACCTGTAGCATGCGCTCCAGCAGGTATATTTCAACGGACACACCCAAAGCCAATTCCTCCTTTGGCCGCCTTTCCTTCCAGTTCTCTGCTACCAGTGACTGGAACGAATTGCAAAAATTGCTGAAACTGGAGACTCATATCTCCCTTTCTAGATTTAAGCACTTAGGGTTATTGTCCTGTTGGAAGGTGAACCTTTTCCCCAGTCTGAGGTCCTGAGCGCTCTGAGGTTCTCATCACTTTCTTTTTTTTCTATCGTGTTATTGACTGTACGCTTGTTTATTCCATGTTTAACTCTGTGTTGTTGTTTCTGTCACACTGCTTTGCTTTATTTTGGCCAGGTCGCAGTTGAAAATTAGATCTTGTTCTCAATTAGCTTACCTGGTTAAAAAAAGGTGAAATAAAAAATAAAATAAATTAAAAAATAAATACAGCATCTTCTAAATGTGTGTTGAGAAACACTCCCTCCTGGTGGAGAACTGAGGAAGTGCATCTAAACCATCTAAACTAGCCACTTATAACAGTATCATTACCATCTGTCTGATGTCTAATGGTTCATAGCAAAGTGTTGTTGAAGTGGTTGAAGACAGGTGCAGGTGTATAGAGCTGTAGTCAGTATTATATGAGAGGATCAGAGAGGGTTTTTTTTTTTACTCAGGAATCCTCAGGTCTCTATCACTCAGCCATCCTCAGGTCTCTACTACTCAGCCATCCTCAGGTCTCTACCACTCAGCCTTCCTCAGGTGTCCACCACTCAGCCATCCTCAGGTCTCTACCACTCAGCCATCCTCAGGTCTCTACCACTCAGCCATCCTCAGGTCTCTACTACTCAGCCATCCTCAGGTCTCTACCACTCAGCCTTCCTCAGGTGTCCACCACTCAGCCATCCTCAGGTCTCTACCACTCAGCCATCCTCAGGTCTCCACCACTCAGCCATCCTCAGGTCTCTACCACTCAGCCATCCTCAGGTCTCTACTACTCAGCCATCCTCAGGTCTCTACCACTCAGCCATCCTCAGGTCTCTACCACTCAGCCATCCTCAGGTCTCTACTACTCAGCCATCCTCTGGTCTCTACTACTCAGCCATTCTCAGGTCTCTACCACTCAGACATCCTCAGGTTTCAACTACTCAGCCATTCTCAGGTCTCTACTACTCAGCCATCCTCAGGTCTCTACCACTCAGCCATCCTCAGGTCTCTACCACTCAGCCATCCTCAGGTCTCTACTACTCAGCCGTCCTCAGGTCTCTACCACTCAGCCACACACACTGATACTGAGACACTTCACATACACATATACACACACACTCATTCACCCATGCTCATTCACTCAATACAGTATGTAGCCCTTGTATCTGATCATGTCTGGACAGAGAAAGTATGAGGGCCCTCCCATATCACATTCCCTGGCCCCCAGGGCACTCCCACACCAAATTCCCTGGCCCAGGCTCCCTAGGTCCCTCCCATACCACATTCCCTGGCCCAGACCCCCTAGGGCCCTCCCATACCACCGGCCATGTCTCAGACCCCCTAGGGCCCTCCCATACCCCCTTCCCTGTCTCAGACCCTCTAAGGCCCTCCCATACCACCGGCCCTGCCTCAGGCCCCGTAGGGCCCTCCCATACCACCGTCCCTGGTCCAGGCACCCATAGTGTCCCAAGTGACACCCTATTCCCTATATAGTGCACTAACTTTGACCGGGGCCCATAAAATGCCACGATACAGCATCTTCTAAATGTGTGTTGAGAAACACTCCATCCTGGTGGAGAACTGAGGAAGTGCACCTAAACCATCTAAACTAGCCACTTATAACAGTATCATTACCATCTGTCTGATGTCTAATGGTTCATAGCAAAGTGTTGTTGAAGTGGTTGAAGACAGGTGCAGGTGTATAGAGCTGTAGTCAGTATTATATGAGAGGATCAGAGAGGGTTTTTGTAGAGGAGAGAGGGTATAGTGAAACACTGTGCTTCACTAGCAGCACAGAAATACACTGCACTGTCTTCAGCTTCTGGCACTTTGGGAAAATGTAGATACGCCATTTTATTAGCTGCAGCATCTCCACTGACATCAAAACGCCCTTTAAAGGAATCTTCCACCGTTGGACTGGTGTATCTCACATACCCAATGAGTTTCAGAGCAGTGTTTTGGGATGACTGTTGGTACCACAGTATCATGTAGTAACTTGAAACAGTGTGGCTGCAGGTGAGATTAACTTTGTCTTCAGGTCCTTTTAGTATTGCAGTAGGAGTCTGGTGAACTTTGTCTGTTTGTGACAGCCCTGTGGATGAAAACAGACCATCTGAAATATACAGTATTACTCAGCATATTGACAGCAATATATTTCAGTAGTAAATCTATCTTTCATGAGGGATTTAGTACCTGTCACCCATAGTGGTAGAGTTGCTACATGTATGAGAAGCTTGATCATGTTGATGGTTCTGGAGAGAAGAGTCACATGGACAAGGAGAAAGGGTTTTCAGATAGTCAGAGATGTCATGTCATCTAGTGGGAGTGTCAAATGTATGTCAGCATCCCAAATGGCACACTATTCCCTTTCTAGTGCACTACTTTAGACCAGAACCCATAGGGGGGAGAGGAGAACAAGTCAATAGAGAAGGGGAGCTTAACTTAGCTGCCGGAGTGGAAGGAAATGACATCACTTTGACGTCAGAACTTGTGTTGATATTCGAGCAGATACCTTGTTCACCTACAGGTCTCCTGTTCAACTTAAAGATGTATTGTGGAACATACCGGTATCTACATCATTAAAGGATTTCTCTTTTTATATAGATAGAAATGGAGTAATGGAATTTGACATTGTAACATTGCATAATGTATGTTAATGAGTGGTGACAGTAAACTGTAAATACTGGTATACTGTACCAGGACAGATATCACCTTATGCCATCATCCATCTGTGTTTATTCATTGGCACTGAGTCAAAGTCAAACCTCAGATGCAGGTGTTCTGAGCCGTGGTCTAATATTACCATCAGACAGGGTTTTAGTAGAGAACAGGAGGAAGGTTACATCACTGTGTTGGCTGGCTGCACAGTAATAAACTGCACTGTGTTCAGGTCCTCTCAGACTCACTAGATGAAGATAAGCCTCTTTCCCACCGTCTCCACTCACATTGAAGTGCTTTTCAAATGATTTCTCCATGGTTATTAACTTGTAATTTGCATAACCAATGAGTTTCATAGCAGTGTCTCCTGCTGACTGTTTGTACCATAGTATCACGTAGTAGTTAGGGATCGTATGGCTGCAGGTGAGTTGAACGTCTCCTCCAGGACCTTCTGTTAGTGCCACAGGCTTCTGATGAACCATGCTACTAAACAAATGTCCTGTGGACACAGCGAGGGAGGGAGAGAGAGGGGAGAGAAGGTGACAGAGAAAGAGAGGAGAGACGGAGAGAGGAGAGAAGGTGAGAAAGAGGTAGGTCCCCCTACAGTATGTGATGAAACCATCAGACATTAGAAGAACTAGAGTTAGAGGTCCCCCTACAGTATGTGATGAGACCATCAGACATTAGAAGAACTAGAGTTAGAGGTCCCCCTACAGTATGTGATGAGACCATCAGACATTAGAAGAAATAGAGTTAGAGGTCCCCCTACAGTATGTGATGAGACCATCAGACATTAGAAGAACTAGAGTTAGAGGTCCCCCTACAGTACGTGATGAGACCATCAGACATTAGAACAACTAGAGTTAGAGGTCCCCCTACAGTATGTGATGAGACCATCAGACATTAGAAGAACTAGAGTTAGAGGTCCCCCTACAGTATGTGATGAGACCATCAGACATTAGAAGAACTAGAGTTAGAGGTCCCCCTACAGTATGT
The DNA here is from genome assembly GCF_045791955.1 of Oncorhynchus clarkii lewisi. NCBI lineage: Eukaryota > Metazoa > Chordata > Actinopteri > Salmoniformes > Salmonidae > Oncorhynchus > Oncorhynchus clarkii. The sequence continues at coordinate 43,290,653 of NC_092171.1, read as the reverse complement.
GATGAGACCATCTCTTTACATATTATATTAAATCCTGTTGAAATACTGGGGTTTGTGTGCAGCTGTACTTGTTGTCTGTATCACTGTGTTCACTCACAGCACAGAAGTACATTCCACTGTCTCCTGTAATCAACTTCTTCACTGTGAAAGATCCACTCTCAGCTACAGCCTTAACAGTTGGATATTTGTCTTCCCTGAAGTCTCCATATTCTGGATCGCTGTAACTACTTGTGTAAACTACCTGCTTCATTCCCTCTCCTGGAAGCTGTCTGTACCAGTACATCTGGGTGTAGGTAGCTCCCTTAGTGTGACTGCAGTTAATCTGAGCATCACTGTCTTTCTGTTCCCAGAGTATGGTGGGTGTCTGAGTGACTTCACTCCCCTCAACAAGACCTGTAAGGATACAGTGAGAATGAAATCAATAGAGTTAGGTACAGTTAGACCTGAATACATCAAGACTCAGGTGAAGTGAACATACGCTTGGAAACATCAATATCAATAACTAGAGAAGTCCTTCATTGTAAATACAAATTTTGTTCTTAACTTTCCTGGTTAAATAAATGAAACATTATGAAACTGTACCTGCAGCACAGAGCAGTGAGACAGTAACAGTGAAGAGAAATGTGAACATGTTTGATCACGTTATATGTGAGAGTGCTGGAAAGAGTCTGGTATCAATGTATATAAAACAAGAGGAGTGTCACATAGATGAATAGATGACAATCTGTAGACCACAGCAGGTTCCACCATATTCAACATGTCAGTGAAGTGGGAGGGACTGATGATCTGAATACATCATGCTAATTAGTGGTTCAGACTGTAGAGACATTCACATTGTTATAGTTAGAGGTCCCCCTACAGTCCATGATGAGACCATCAGCTCTTTACAGATTGTATTGTATCCTATAGAGCTCGCCAGCTTGTATTCCTAAAACACGGAAATGAGTCAGCATTTTCTACCTCTGGTTTGTTGACCATTGCTATTGGGGAAATTAAGGGGGAAAATAATTGGGTTTTGGGATATAAGGTCTGAAGTTGAAGTTGGAGATCTTAGACGTTTTGTTCGGTGCAATATCTTAAAACCTCTCTGGGCTAGGGTCTAGTTTCCTGAATTTCAGTAAATCAGTCTTTTGTCGTGCGAGCAGATGTTGCGCTAACGAATTTGCCTTTCCCATTGAACATACTTCTTTCCGTATGAAATATTATAGTTTATTAACATTTTTGATAGATGAATAGAAACATCATTTGACTTGTTTGGACAAAGTTTAGCTGTTGCTTTTTGGACTCCTTTGTCTGTCTGCATGGTATGCTTTCGCCATAAAATATTTTTGGAATCTGACAATACAGTTAGATTAACAAGAAGTTAAGCTTTTAAATGATATAAGTATGTTCATGAATGTTTAATATTACAAATATTTACTTGAATTGCGCGCCCTCCAATTTCACCGGATGTTGTCGGCTTTGCCCCGGGACACGTAGCCCTAATTAGCAATCAGTGCTATGGCAAACATAACCATATAACCTGCATACAGATTCATATGAAGGGATTTAATACAAAGACCAATATTATTAATATGAAGAGTAAAGAGAACTGGTCCCAATACTAACCCCTGTGGTACACCTAATATCCAGGAAACTAGACTCAACACCATCAGAACGCACACGTTGTGTCCTGTCTGTCAGATAGCTCTTAAACCATTTGCAAGACTCATTGTCCAGGCCCATTTCAGACAGTTTTTGAATGAGTAGGGATTGGTCAATGGTGTTGAATGCCTTGGAAAAGTCTATTAATATTGCAGCACAATTATTTTGATCACCTAGGCAATTTAAAACATCTAAAACAAGCATAACAGCTGAAACAGCGTTGCCAAAGATATTAGAGAAAAGAGATAGGAATCCCATTAGTGTAGCACGGTGGATCTGCGCCAATTCCAGCCGAGAGTCAGACTCAAGTGGACCGAGTTTGGGCTGCCTTCAGCTCTTTATTATTATATATTTTTTTTAACTTCAACAAGCACTTCTCAACGGCTGGCCATGCCTTCCTCCTGGCTACTCGGCCAACAGCTCCCCCCCCCCCCCCCCCCCCCCCCCCCCCCCCGCCGCAGCTACTCGCCCAATCCTCTCCAGCTTCTCCTTTACCCAAATCCAGATAGCAGTTGTTCTGAAAGAGCTGCAAAACCTGGACCCGTACAAAATAGCTGGGCTTGACAATCCGGACCTTCTATTTCTGAAACTCTTCGCCGCCATTGTCGCAACCCCTATTACCAGCCTGTTCAACCTCAAGGATTGGAAAGCTGCCGCAGTCATCCCCCTCTTCAAACGGAGAGACACCCTGGACCCAAACTGTTACAGACCTATATCCATCCTGCCCTGCCTATCTAAGGTCTTCGAAAGCCAAGTCAACAAACAGATCACTGACCATCTTGAATCCCACCGTAACTTCTCCGCTGTGCAATCTGGTTTTCGAGCCGGTCACGGGTGCAGCTCAGCCACGCTCAAGGTTCTAAACGATATCATAACCACCATCGATAAAAGACAGAACTGTGCAGCCGTCTTCATCGACCTGGCCAAGGCTTTCGACTCTTTCAATCACCATATTCTTATCGGCAGACTCAGTAGCCTCGGTTTTTCTAATGACAGCCTTGCCTGGTTCACCAACTACTTTGCAGACAGAGTTCAGTGTGTCAAATCGGAGGGCATGTTGTCCGGTCCTCTGGCAGTCTCTATGGGGGTGCCACAGGGTTCAATTCTCGGGCCGACTCTTTTCTCTGTATATATTAATGATGTTGCTCTTGCTGCGGGCGATTCCCTGATCTACCTCTACGCAGACGACACCATTCGGTATACTTCTGGTCCTTCCTTGGACACTGTGCTATCTAACCTCCAAACGAGCTTCAATGCCATTCAACACTCCTTCCGTGGCCTCCAACTGCTCTTAAACGCTAGTAAAACCAAATGCATGCTTTTCAATGCATGCTTTTCAACCGTTCGCTGCCTGCACCCGCATGCCCGACTAGCATCACCACCCTGGATGGTTCCGACCTAGAATATGTGGACATCTCTAAGTACCTAGGTGTCTGGCTAGTCTGTAAACTCTCCTTCCAGACTCATATCAAACAGCTCCAATATAAATCAAATCTAGAGTCGGCTTTCTTTTTTGCAACATAGCCTCCTTCACTCACGCCGCCAAACTTACCCTAGTAAAACTGACTATCCTACCAATCCTCGACTTCGGCGATGTCATCTACAAAATAGCTTCCAATACTCTACTCAGCAAACTGGATGCAGTTTATCACAGTGTCATCCGTTTTGTTACTAAAGCACCTTATACCACCCACCACTGCGACCTGTATGCTCTAGTCGGCTGGCCCTTGGTACATATTCGTCACCAGACCCACTGGCTCCAGGTCATCTACAAGTCCATGCTAGGTAAAGCTTTGCCTTATCTCAGTTCACTGGTCACGATGGCAACACCCACCCGTAGCACGAGCTCCAGCAGGTGTATCTCACTGATCATCCCTAAAGCCAACACCTCATTTGGCCGCCTTTCGTTCCAGTTCTCTGCTGCCTGTGACTGGAACGAATTGCAAAAATTGTTGAACTTGGAGACTTTTATCTCCCTCACCAACTTCAAACATCTGCTATCTGAGCAGCTAACCGATTGCTGCAGCTGTACATAGTCCATAGGTAAATAGCTACCCAATTTACCTACCTCATCCCCATACTGTTTATATTTATTTACTTTTATGCTCTTTTGCACACCAATATCTCTACCTGTACATGGCCATCTGATCATTTATCACTCCAGTGTTAATCTGCAAAATTGTAATTATTCGCCTACCTCCTCACACCTTTTGAACACAATGTATATAGACTCTTAAAAAAATTATTATACTGTGTTATTGACTTGTAATTGCTTATTCCATGTGTAACTCTGTGTTGTTGTCTGTTCACACTGCTATGCTTTATCTTGGCCAGGTCGCAGTTGTAAATGAGAACTTGTTCTCAACTAGCCTACCTGGATAAATAAAGGTGAAAAAAAAGAAAAAAAAATAAGGATTGTGATCCTGCGTGGATTTATTTGCTGATTATTTTTCCCGAGTAAATTACGTTATTTTACTCAGTTCTGTGTCCTGCGCCTGACTCCATTCTCACCTCTGCACAACTGACACCTGACACAGGCCGATTCCGGGGAGAGTTATCTTGCCCAAATGTATTACATGGGGCTCGGGCCGATTGTGGCAACTCTCTGACAGATGATTATATGGGCTGATTTATATAATTAACATTTCATTATTGAATTTTCCAAATTTTCTCATTGTATCTGTGATCAAAATATACAATTAACATTTAAGTGAAATTCTTTAAGAGGCCTGTGTAGTATTTTAGTATTTTGATACTTTTGTGCATGACAATTGATAAACATTAAAACCTCTCTGAACCACCCATCCCGGATCCGGTATAATTGTCATCAGCAACGCTGAATAGCATAGCGCCACAGTCAAATAATATTACTAGAAAATGTTCATATTCATGAAATCACAAGCGCAATATTGAAAAACACAGCTTAGCCTTTTGTTAATCCACCTGTCGTCTCATATTTTGAAATTATGCTTTACAGCGAAAGCAATACAAGCATTTGTGTAAGTTTATCGATTGCTTGACAAAACAATAAGTACACTTAGCACCAGGTAACTTGGTCACGAAAATCAGAAAAGCTATCAAATTAATCGTTTACCTTTGATGATCTTCGGATGTTTTCACTCACAAGACTCCCAGTTAGACAACAAATGACAACAAATGTTCCTTTTGTTCCATAAAGATATTTTTTATATCCAAATACCTCTTTTAGTTTGGTGCGTTATGCTCAGGAATCCACCGGAAAGAGCGGTCCAAACAACGCAGACAAAAATTCCAAATGATATCCATAATGTCCACAGAAAAATGGCAAACGTTTTTTATAATCAATCCCCAGGGTGTTTTTCAAATATCTATTCGATAATATATCAACCGGGACAGTTGGCTTTTCACTAGGACCGGGAGTAACAATGGCCGCCTTTCTCTTTTGCGCACAAATCACTCTAAGAGCCCCCACCTATCCACTAACGCAATGTGGTCGTTCAAACTCATTCTTCAAAATAAAAGCCTGAAACTATGTCTAAAGGCTGTTGACACCTCAGGGAAGCCATAGAAAAAGGAATCTGGTTGATATCCCTTTAAATGGGCAATAGGGTTGCTTAAGAACAGAGAGGTTTCAAAAACAGTGCACTTCCTGGCTGGATTTTCCTCAGGTTTTAGCCTGCAATATCAGTTTTGTTTAACTCACAGACAAAATGTTTACAGTTTTGGAAACTTTAGAGTGTTTTCTATCCTAATCCGTCAATTATATGCATATTCTAGCATCTGGTCCATAGAAAAAGGCTGGTTACTTTGGGAACGATATTTTTCCAAACATAAAAATAGTGCCCCCTAGTTTCAAGAGGTTAAGATCTTTGTGGATGGAGTCTCCTGAGTGGCGTGGTAGTCAAAAACACTGCATTGCAAATTGTGTTGCTACAGATGCTGGTTCAAGACCTGTGCTGCCACCAGGACACCCAGGAAGTGATGCACAATTGGAGTCGTCCGAGTTAGGGAAGGGTTTGGTCGGCCGGGATGTCCTTGTCCCATCACTCTTTAGCGACTCCTGTGGCTGGCCGGGGGCATGCACACTGACACTGCTGATAACACAGTATGGTGTTGTAGCTGGGAAGAGTGTGTGAACAGAACAGGACAGCAGTTTCTCCAGAACTCTGAAATACTGAAGATGGAGACTGAAGAACGCTGGAACAGAGCAGTTCACTTGTTACAGAAGAGGAGAGAGAGACCTGTTTGTTATAACTACTGTAGTCATTCAGGTAAATGTATGGAATTAAATATTATTTTAGACGGTATCTAATCTGTGACCAAGAATAATCAAGAGATTCAAGGTGGAAAAATATCCAACAGTGAAAGATTGTTAGTTCAACACTGAGTCCAGATGAACCTTCAAAAGGACATGGATCTTCAACTCTCAGACTCCTTACTACACACCATAGTTTACTGTGGTACTGTGTCTGGTGAGTCCACATGGATTAGTTGAGCTGTAACTCCACCTACAGGAAAGACATGATATCATACCATACTGTATCATGGTCTCCTGTATATCAGAGGGAACCTCCCCTTTCTATTAGACCAGCTGGTGAGTGTTTAGGCATTGAATCAGAGTCAGATACAGTGTGATGTTAATACAGGTGTGATTAGTCTGCAGTACACCAGGGAGGAGGTTTTTGTAGAGCAGAGAGGGAGATCTGATGCACTGTGTAAACTAGCAGCACAGTAATACACAGCACTGCTATTTGGAGTTAGTTGATTGATGGTTAAGGTGCTGGTACCACCTGCATTAGCATCTCCTTCTATATCAAATCCAGCCTCAGGAAATCCAGATGTCCCTACCATGTATCCTATTAGCACTAACTCTCTGTAGTTGGACTGCTTGTACCAGAAGATACGATCATAGCCTGATATACTATGTGAACACTCCATCATAGCCGACTCTCCCTGGTTCTTGTACAGAGATGCAGGACTCTGGTGAACCTGGTTACTGAGAGAAGAACCTTTAGGGAGAGAAAGAGAGAGAGAGAGAGAGAGCGAGAGAGAGATACAGAAAGAGGTGAATCAAAAGATAAATAAACATATTCACTTGAAACATAAAAAAATTATCAAATGAGGATATTATTAGTTGATGAAATCAATGATCTGAATACCTGCAGCCCAGGCTGTGTAACCCATGGTGATGGAGATAAGAATTCTGATCATGTTGACTCACTGTTAATGAGACAGAAAAAATGAGACAGACAAACCACTCCACATGAATTAGAGGTGGCTTCTCATCAACTCATCTCAGTGATCTTATAGAGGGATGCTGCCTCCTTATGAGAACATCTAAAACATCAGAGACCTGAGATGAACCCTGCAGGAGGAGTCTATGTGGGACAGGAAGCAGGGTTTAGTAGAGCAGAGAGGGAGATCTGATGCACTGATATCTGGAGGTAGTTGATTGATGGTTAAAGGAAATATTCATCCATTTTGAATGTTCTATTATTTTATCTCTGAGTGAGGTCCTATCGATGCCATGGGTCATTTCATGTCTTAATGTGCATCTGAGTTGTTGGCATTCAAGCAGGCAGACATTGGTCTGGTATGACGTAGTTCTGTGATAAAGTGATAAAGAGTGGCCCCCCTCCCGGCCCGCCCAGTGATCACTTGGCTACACAGCTGATGCCTTCCGCACTCTTCCCCAACACTGCATGAACTACACTAGTCCATCCGATCCTTGCAGTAAGCTCTGATCCTTTGCATCGGATCATCGCTGCTAGCTAGCTGCTACCGAGAGGCTAAAGTGGCTAACGCCCCTGTCCTGAAGCTAACACCAGTTAGCCGTGAGCCAGGCGCATCTCTCGGCTAGCAAACTAAATTACTACAACTACAATACTTGATTCGTCAACTGGCCTGGACCCTTTGTCGACACGAAGCCCCGCCGTTCCACCACAACTGGTCTGCCAACGTAACTCCATCCGCGGTGCCCCCAACCGGCCTTTGCCAGACGTCGGAGCAGGCGCTTCTACTAGCCCCAGTCTGCTAACTTTAAACGCTGTGTCTCCAGCTTTCTAGGTAGTAGACGTCGGAGCAGGCGCTTCTACTAGCCCCGGCCTGCTAACTTTAAACGCTGTGTCCCCAGCTTGCTAGGTAGTAACGACTACCCAGCGGCTTCCCTGTTCCATCTATTGCTGTTCACTGGACCCTATGATCACTTGGCTACATAGCTGATGGCTGCTGGACTGTTCATTAATCACAGTACTCCATTTTGTTTATTTGTTGTTTATCTGTTGCCCCTTGTCACGTTCTGACCTCTATTTCCTTTGTTTTGCATTTATTTAGTATGGTCAGGGCGTGAGTTGGGTGGGCAGTCTATGTTTGTTTTTCTATGTTTTGGGGCAGTTCTATGTTTTCGGCCTAGTATGGTTCTCAATCAGAGGCAGGTGTCATTAGTTGTCTCTGATTGAGAATCATACTTAGGTAGCCTGGGTTTCACTGTGTGTTTGTGGGTGATTGTTCCTGTCTTTGTGTAGTGTTCACCAGATAGGCTGTATTAGGTTTTGAGTTCTCACGTTTCTTGTTTTTTCGTTAGTTTGTTCATGTATAGTGTCGTAAATAAATACAATGAACAACCACCACGCTGCGCTTTGGTCCGCCTCTACTTCACAAGAAGAGAATCGTTACAGAATCACCCACCACCACAGGACCAAGCGGTGTGGTAATGGGCAACGGAAAAAGCAGCAGCAGGAGCAGCGCGAGGAGGTATGGACATGGGAGGACGAATTAGACGGAAGAGGACCCTGGGCTCAGCCAGGAGAATATCGCCGTCCCAAAGAAGAACTGGAGGCGGCGAAAGCGGAGAGGCGCTGGTATGAGGAGGCAGCGCGGCGTCGTGGATGGAAGCCCGGGAGTCAGCCCCAAAAATTTCTTGGGGGGGGGCTAACAGGGAGTATGGCTACGCCAGGTAGGAGACCTGAGCCAACTTCCTGTGGTTACCGGGGGGCTAGAGAGACCGGGCAGGCACCGTGTTATGCTGTGGAGCGCACGGTGTCCCAAGTGCGGGTGCACAGCCCGGTGCGGTACATTCCAGCTCCGCGTATCGGCCGGGCTAGAGTGGGCATCGAGCCAAGTGCCATGAAGCCGGCTCTACGCATCTGGTCTCCAGTGCGTCTCCTTGGGCCGGCTTACATGGCACCAGCCTTGCGCACGGTGTCCCCGGTTCGCCTGCATAGCCCAGTGCGGGCTATTCCACCTCGCCGCACTGGCAGGGCGACCGGGACCATTCAACCGGGTAAGGTTGGGCGGGCTCGGTGCTCAAGAGCTCCAGTGCGCCTGCACGGCCCGGTCTATCCGTCACCACCTCCACACCCCAGCCCTCCGGTGGCAGCTCCCCGTACCAGGCTGTCTCTCCGGCCCATCCGTCCAGAGCCTTCCTCCTCTCCAGCGCTGCCGGAGTCTCCCGTCTGTCCGGCGCCTCTGCCGGGGTCTCCCGCCTGTCCGGCGCCTCTGCCGGAGCCTCCCGCCTGTCCGGAGCCTCTGCCGGAGCCTCCCGCCTCTCCGGCGCTACCAGAGCCTTCCTCCTCACCAGCGCTGCTGGAGTCTCCCGCCTGTTCGGCGCTAGGAGAGCTACTCAGCCCAGCGTTGCCGGAGCTTCCCGTCTGCCCAGCGCCATCTGAGCTTCCCGTCTGCCCAGCGCCAGCGCCGCCCGTCTGCCCAACGCCGCCAGCGCCGCCTGTCTGCCCAGCGCCGCCAGTGCCGCCCGTCTGCCCAGCGCCGCCAGTGCCGCCCGTCTGCCCAACGCCGCCAGCGCCGCCCGTCTGCCCAGCGCCGCCAGTGCCGCCCGTCTGCCCAGCGCCGCCAGTGCCGCCCGTCTGCCCAGCGCCGCCAGTGCCGCCCGTCTGCCCAGCGCCGCCAGTGCCGCCCGTCTGCCAAGAGCCGCCAATGCCGCCCGTCAGCCAGGAGCCGCCAGTGCCGCCCGTCAGCCAGGGGCCGCCAGTGCCGCCCGTCAGCCAGGGGCCGCCAGTGCCGCCCGTCAGCCAGGGGCCGCCAGTGCCGCCAGTCAGCCAGGGGCCGCCAGTGCCGCCAGTCAACCAGGGGCCGCCAGTGCCGCCCGTCAGCCAGGGGCCGCCAGTGCCGCCAGTCAGCCAGGGGCCGCCAGTGCCGCCAGTCAACCAGGGGCCGCCAGTGCCGCCAGTCAGCCAGGGGCCGCCAGTCAGCCAGGGGCCGCCAGTGCCGCCAGTCAGCCAGGGGCCGCTAGAGCCCCTCCGCCCGGAGCAGCTGCCCCTCTGTCCCGAGCAGCTGCTTCACCTCTGTCCCGAGCTGCCCCTCTGTCCCAAGCAGCCCCTCTGTCCAGTGGGGTCATTGAGAGGGGTGGGCATGGTGAGTAAGCCACGGAGGCGGACAATAAGGCGGACTAAGACAATGGCGAAGTGGGGTCCGCGTCCCGCGCCAGAGCCGCCACCGCGGACAGACGCCCACCCAGACCCTCCCCTATAGGTCAAGGTTTTGCGGCCGGAGTCCGCACCTTTGGGGGGGGGTACTGTCACGTTCTGACCTCTATTTCCTTTGTTTTGCATTTATTTAGTATGGTCAGGGCGTGAGTTGGGTGGGCAGTCTATGTTTGTTTTTCTATGTTTTCGGCCTAGTATGGTTCTCAATCAGAGGCAGGTGTCATTAGTTGTCTCTGATTGAGAATCATACTTAGGTAGCCTGGGTTTCACTGTGTGTTTGTGGGTGATTGTTCCTGTCTTTGTGTAGTGTTCACCAGATAGGCTGTATTAGGTTTTGAGTTCTCACGTTTCTTGTTTTTTCGTTAGTTTGTTCATGTATAGTGTCGTAAATAAATACAATGAACAACCACCACGCTGCGCTTTGGTCCGCCTCTACTTCACAAGAAGAGAATCGTTACAGAATCACCCACCACCACAGGACCAAGCGGTGTGGTAATGGGCAACGGAAAAAGCAGCAGCAGGAGCAGCGCGAGGAGGTATGGACATGGGAGGACGAATTAGACGGAAGAGGACCCTGGGCTCAGCCAGGAGAATATCGCCGTCCCAAAGAAGAACTGGAGGCGGCGAAAGCGGAGAGGCGCTGGTATGAGGAGGCAGCGCGGCGTCGTGGATGGAAGCCCGGGAGTCAGCCCCAAAAATTTCTTGGGGGGGGGCTAACAGGGAGTATGGCTACGCCAGGTAGGAGACCTGAGCCAACTTCCTGTGGTTACCGGGGGGCTAGAGAGACCGGGCAGGCACCGTGTTATGCTGTGGAGCGCACGGTGTCCCAAGTGCGGGTGCACAGCCCGGTGCGGTACATTCCAGCTCCGCGTATCGGCCGGGCTAGAGTGGGCATCGAGCCAAGTGCCATGAAGCCGGCTCTACGCATCTGGTCTCCAGTGCGTCTCCTTGGGCCGGCTTACATGGCACCAGCCTTGCGCACGGTGTCCCCGGTTCGCCTGCATAGCCCAGTGCGGGCTATTCCACCTCGCCGCACTGGCAGGGCGACCGGGACCATTCAACCGGGTAAGGTTGGGCGGGCTCGGTGCTCAAGAGCTCCAGTGCGCCTGCACGGCCCGGTCTATCCGTCACCACCTCCACACCCCAGCCCTCCGGTGGCAGCTCCCCGTACCAGGCTGTCTCTCCGGCCCATCCGTCCAGAGCCTTCCTCCTCTCCAGCGCTGCCGGAGTCTCCCGTCTGTCCGGCGCCTCTGCCGGGGTCTCCCGCCTGTCCGGCGCCTCTGCCGGAGCCTCCCGCCTGTCCGGAGCCTCTGCCGGAGCCTCCCGCCTCTCCGGCGCTACCAGAGCCTTCCTCCTCACCAGCGCTGCTGGAGTCTCCCGCCTGTTCGGCGCTAGGAGAGCTACTCAGCCCAGCGTTGCCGGAGCTTCCCGTCTGCCCAGCGCCATCTGAGCTTCCCGTCTGCCCAGCGCCAGCGCCGCCCGTCTGCCCAACGCCGCCAGCGCCGCCTGTCTGCCCAGCGCCGCCAGTGCCGCCCGTCTGCCCAGCGCCGCCAGTGCCGCCCGTCTGCCCAACGCCGCCAGCGCCGCCCGTCTGCCCAGCGCCGCCAGTGCCGCCCGTCTGCCCAGCGCCGCCAGTGCCGCCCGTCTGCCCAGCGCCGCCAGTGCCGCCCGTCTGCCCAGCGCCGCCAGTGCCGCCCGTCTGCCAAGAGCCGCCAATGCCGCCCGTCAGCCAGGAGCCGCCAGTGCCGCCCGTCAGCCAGGGGCCGCCAGTGCCGCCCGTCAGCCAGGGGCCGCCAGTGCCGCCCGTCAGCCAGGGGCCGCCAGTGCCGCCAGTCAGCCAGGGGCCGCCAGTGCCGCCAGTCAACCAGGGGCCGCCAGTGCCGCCCGTCAGCCAGGGGCCGCCAGTGCCGCCAGTCAGCCAGGGGCCGCCAGTGCCGCCAGTCAACCAGGGGCCGCCAGTGCCGCCAGTCAGCCAGGGGCCGCCAGTCAGCCAGGGGCCGCCAGTGCCGCCAGTCAGCCAGGGGCCGCTAGAGCCCCTCCGCCCGGAGCAGCTGCCCCTCTGTCCCGAGCAGCTGCTTCACCTCTGTCCCGAGCTGCCCCTCTGTCCCAAGCAGCCCCTCTGTCCAGTGGGGTCATTGAGAGGGGTGGGCATGGTGAGTAAGCCACGGAGGCGGACAATAAGGCGGACTAAGACAATGGCGAAGTGGGGTCCGCGTCCCGCGCCAGAGCCGCCACCGCGGACAGACGCCCACCCAGACCCTCCCCTATAGGTCAAGGTTTTGCGGCCGGAGTCCGCACCTTTGGGGGGGGGTACTGTCACGTTCTGACCTCTATTTCCTTTGTTTTGCATTTATTTAGTATGGTCAGGGCGTGAGTTGGGTGGGCAGTCTATGTTTGTTTTTCTATGTTTTCGGCCTAGTATGGTTCTCAATCAGAGGCAGGTGTCATTAGTTGTCTCTGATTGAGAATCATACTTAGGTAGCCTGGGTTTCACTGTGTGTTTGTGGGTGATTGTTCCTGTCTTTGTGTAGTGTTCACCAGATAGGCTGTATTAGGTTTTGAGTTCTCACGTTTCTTGTTTTTTCGTTAGTTTGTTCATGTATAGTGTCGTAAATAAATACAATGAACAACCACCACGCTGCGCTTTGGTCCGCCTCTACTTCACAAGAAGAGAATCGTTACAGAATCACCCACCACCACAGGACCAAGCGGTGTGGTAATGGGCAACGGAAAAAGCAGCAGCAGGAGCAGCGCGAGGAGGTATGGACATGGGAGGACGAATTAGACGGAAGAGGACCCTGGGCTCAGCCAGGAGAATATCGCCGTCCCAAAGAAGAACTGGAGGCGGCGAAAGCGGAGAGGCGCTGGTATGAGGAGGCAGCGCGGCGTCGTGGATGGAAGCCCTGGAGTCAGCCCCAAAAATTTCTTGGGGGGGGGCTAACAGGGAGTATGGCTACGCCAGGTAGGAGACCTGAGCCAACTTCCTGTGGTTACCGGGGGGCTAGAGAGACCGGGCAGGCACCGTGTTATGCTGTGGAGCGCACGGTGTCCCCAGTGCGGGTGCACAGCCCGGTGCGGTACATTCCAGCTCCGCGTATCGGCCGGGCTAGAGTGGGCATCGAGCCAAGTGCCATGAAGCCGGCTCTACGCATCTGGTCTCCAGTGCGTCTCCTTGGGCCGGCTTACATGGCACCAGCCTTGCGCACGGTGTCCCCGGTTCGCCTGCATAGCCCAGTGCGGGCTATTCCACCTCGCCGCACTGGCAGGGCGACCGGGACCATTCAACCGGGTAAGGTTGGGCGGGCTCGGTGCTCAAGAGCTCCAGTGCGCCTGCACGGCCCGGTCTATCCGTCACCACCTCCACACCCCAGCCCTCCGGTGGCAGCTCCCCGTACCAGGCTGTCTCTCCGGCCCATCCGTCCAGAGCCTTCCTCCTCTCCAGCGCTGCCGGAGTCTCCCGTCTGTCCGGCGCCTCTGCCGGGGTCTCCCGCCTGTCCGGCGCCTCTGCCGGAGCCTCCCGCCTGTCCGGAGCCTCCCGCCTGTCCGGCGCCTCTGCCGGAGCCTCCCGCCTCTCCGGCGCTACCAGAGCCTTCCTCCTCTCCAGCGCTGCTGGAGTCTCCCGCCTGTTCGGCGCTAGGAGAGCTACTCAGCCCAGCGTTGCCGGAGCTTCCCGTCTGCCCAGCGCCATCTGAGCTTCCCGTCTGCCCAGCGCCAGCGCCGCCCGTCTGCCCAACGCCGCCAGCGCCGCCCGTCTGCCCAGCGCCGCCAGTGCCGCCCGTCTGCCCAGCGCCGCCAGCGCCGCCCGTCTGCCCAACGCCGCCAGCGCCGCCCGTCTGCCCAGCGCCGCCAGTGTCGCCCGTCTGCCCAGCGCCGCCAGTGCCGCCCGTCTGCCCAGCGCCGCCAGTGCCGCCCGTCTGCCCAGCGCCGCCAGTGCCGCCCGTCTGCCAGGAGCCGCCAATGCCGCCCGTCAGCCAGGAGCCGCCAGTGCCGCCCGTCAGCCAGGGGCCGCCAGTGCCGCCCGTCAGCCAGGGGCCGCCAGTGCCGCCCGTCAGCCAGGGGCCGCCAGTGCCGCCCGTCAGCCAGGGGCCGCCAGTGCCGCCAGTCAGCCAGGGGCCGCCAGTGCCGCCAGTCAACCAGGGGCCGCCAGTGCCGCCCGTCAGCCAGGGGCCGCCAGTGCCGCCAGTCAGCCAGGGGCCGCCAGTGCCTCCAGTCAACCAGGGGCCGCCAGTGCCGCCAGTCAGCCAGGGGCCGCCAGTCAGCCAGGGGCCGCCAGTGCCGCCAGTCAGCCAGGGGCCGCTAGAGCCCCTCCGCCCGGAGCAGCTGCCCCTCTGTCCCGAGCAGCTGCTTCACCTCTGTCCCGAGCTGCCCCTCTGTCCCAAGCAGCCCCTCTGTCCAGTGGGGTCATTGAGAGGGGTGGGCATGGTGAGTAAGCCACGGAGGCGGACAATAAGGCGGACTAAGACAATGGCGAAGTGGGGTCCGCGTCCCGCGCCAGAGCCGCCACCGCGGACAGACGCCCACCCAGACCCTCCCCTATAGGTCAAGGTTTTGCGGCCGGAGTCCGCACCTTTGGGGGGGGGTACTGTCACGTTCTGACCTCTATTTCCTTTGTTTTGCATTTATTTAGTATGGTCAGGGCGTGAGTTGGGTGGGCAGTCTATGTTTGTTTTTCTATGTTTTCGGCCTAGTATGGTTCTCAATCAGAGGCAGGTGTCATTAGTTGTCTCTGATTGAGAATCATACTTAGGTAGCCTGGGTTTCACTGTGTGTTTGTGGGTGATTGTTCCTGTCTTTGTGTAGTGTTCACCAGATAGGCTGTATTAGGTTTTGAGTTCTCACGTTTCTTGTTTTTTCGTTAGTTTGTTCATGTATAGTGTCGTAAATAAATACAATGAACAACCACCACGCTGCGCTTTGGTCCGCCTCTACTTCACAAGAAGAGAATCGTTACAGAATCACCCACCACCACAGGACCAAGCGGTGTGGTAATGGGCAACGGAAAAAGCAGCAGCAGGAGCAGCGCGAGGAGGTATGGACATGGGAGGACGAATTAGACGGAAGAGGACCCTGGGCTCAGCCAGGAGAATATCGCCGTCCCAAAGAAGAACTGGAGGCGGCGAAAGCGGAGAGGCGCTGGTATGAGGAGGCAGCGCGGCGTCGTGGATGGATGCCCGGGAGTCAGCCCCAAAAATTTATTGGGGGGGGGCTAACAGGGAGTATGGCTACGCCAGGTAGGAGACCTGAGCCAACTTCCTGTGGTTACCGGGGGGCTAGAGAGACCGGGCAGGCACCGTGTTATGCTGTGGAGCGCACGGTGTCCCCAGTGCGGGTGCACAGCCCGGTGCGGTACATTCCAGCTCCGCGTATCGGCCGGGCTAGAGTGGGCATCGAGCCAAGTGCCATGAAGCCGGCTCTACGCATCTGGTCTCCAGTGCGTCTCCTTGGGCCGGCTTACATGGCACCAGCCTTGCGCACGGTGTCCCCGGTTCGCCTGCATAGCCCAGTGCGGGCTATTCCACCTCGCCGCACTGGCAGGGCGACCGGGACCATTCAACCGGGTAAGGTTGGGCGGGCTCGGTGCTCAAGAGCTCCAGTGCGCCTGCACGGCCCGGTCTATCCGTCACCACCTCCACACCCCAGCCCTCCGGTGGCAGCTCCCCGTACCAGGCTGTCTCTCCGGCCCATCCGTCCAGAGCCTTCCTCCTCTCCAGCGCTGCCGGAGTCTCCCGTCTGTCCGGCGCCTCTGCCGGGGTCTCCCGCCTGTCCGGCGCCTCTGCCGGAGCCTCCCGCCTGTCCGGAGCCTCCCGCCTGTCCGGCGCCTCTGCCGGAGCCTCCCGCCTCTCCGGCGCTACCAGAGCCTTCCTCCTCTCCAGCGCTGCTGGAGTCTCCCGCCTGTTCGGCGCTAGGAGAGCTACTCAGCCCAGCGTTGCCGGAGCTTCCCGTCTGCCCAGCGCCATCTGAGCTTCCCGTCTGCCCAGCGCCAGCGCCGCCCGTCTGCCCAACGCCGCCAGCGCCGCCCGTCTGCCCAGCGCCGCCAGTGCCGCCCGTCTGCCCAGCGCCGCCAGCGCCGCCCGTCTGCCCAACGCCGCCAGCGCCGCCCGTCTGCCCAGCGCCGCCAGTGCCGCCCGTCTGCCCAGCGCCGCCAGTGCCGCCCGTCTGCCCAGCGCCGCCAGTGCCGCCCGTCTGCCCAGCGCCGCCAGTGCCGCCCGTCTGCCAGGAGCCGCCAATGCCGCCCGTCAGCCAGGAGCCGCCAGTGCCGCCCGTCAGCCAGGGGCCGCCAGTGCCGCCCGTCAGCCAGGGGCCGCCAGTGCCGCCCGTCAGCCAGGGGCCGCCAGTGCCGCCAGTCAGCCAGGGGCCGCCAGTGCCGCCAGTCAACCAGGGGCCGCCAGTGCCGCCCGTCAGCCAGGGGCCGCCAGTGCCGCCAGTCAGCCAGGGGCCGCCAGTGCCTCCAGTCAACCAGGGGCCACCAGTGCCGCCAGTCAGCCAGGGGCCGCCAGTCAGCCAGGGGCCGCCAGTGCCGCCAGTCAGCCAGGGGCCGCTAGAGCCCCTCCGCCCGGAGCAGCTGCCCCTCTGTCCCGAGCAGCTGCTTCACCTCTGTCCCGAGCTGCCCCTCTGTCCCAAGCAGCCCCTCTGTCCAGTGGGGTCATTGAGAGGGGTGGGCATGGTGAGTAAGCCACGGAGGCGGACAATAAGGCGGACTAAGACAATGGCGAAGTGGGGTCCGCGTCCCGCGCCAGAGCCGCCACCGCGGACAGACGCCCACCCAGACCCTCCCCTATAGGTCAAGGTTTTGCGGCCGGAGTCCGCACCTTTGGGGGGGGGTACTGTCACGTTCTGACCTCTATTTCCTTTGTTTTGCATTTATTTAGTATGGTCAGGGCGTGAGTTGGGTGGGCAGTCTATGTTTGTTTTTCTATGTTTTCGGCCTAGTATGGTTCTCAATCAGAGGCAGGTGTCATTAGTTGTCTCTGATTGAGAATCATACTTAGGTAGCCTGGGTTTCACTGTGTGTTTGTGGGTGATTGTTCCTGTCTTTGTGTAGTGTTCACCAGATAGGCTGTATTAGGTTTTGAGTTCTCACGTTTCTTGTTTTTTCGTTAGTTTGTTCATGTATAGTGTCGTAAATAAATACAATGAACAACCACCACGCTGCGCTTTGGTCCGCCTCTACTTCACAAGAAGAGAATCGTTACACCCCTAGCCTCCAACTCAGGCCCTGTGTGTAGTTAACTGACCCTCTCTGCTCTTTCATCTCCATTTTACCTGTTGTTGTTGTCTTTGCTAATTAGCTGCTGTTGTCTTACCCGTTGTTGTCTTAGCTAGCTCTCCCAATCAACACCTGTGATTGCTTTATGCCTCGCTTTATGTCTCTCTCAAATGTCAACATTCCTTGTGTATTGTTGTTTAGGATAGTTATCATTGTTTTAGATTACTGCGGAGCGCCTAGTCCAACTCAACATGCCTCTGATACCTCCACCCAGCCATACTCATGTCTCTACCTCTCATTCATCCTAAGGTCTCTACCACTCAGCCATCCTCAGGTCTCTACTACTCAGCCATCCTCAGGTCTCTACCACTCAGCCATCCTCAGGTCTCTACCACTCAGCCATCCTCAGGTCTCTACCACTCACCCATCCTATGGGCTCTACCACTCAGCCATCCTCAGGTCTCTACCACTCAGCCATCCCCAGGGCTCTACCACTCAGCCATCCTCAGGGCTCTACCACTCAGCCATCCTCAGGTCTCTACCACTCAGCCACACACACTGATACTGAGACACTTCACATACACATATACACACACACTCATTCACCCATGCTCAGTCACTCAATACAGTATGTAGCCCTTGTATCTGATCATGACTGGACAGAGAAAGTATGAGGGCCCTCCCATACCACATTCCCTGGTCCCAAAGGGCACTCCCACACCAAATTCCCTGGCCCTGGCTCCCTAGGTCCCTCCCATACCACATTCCATAGCCCAGGCCACCTAGAGCCCTCCAACACCACCGGCCCTGTCTCAGACCCCCTAAGGCCCTCCCATGCCACCGGCACTGCCTCAGGCCCCGTAGGGCCCTCCCATACCACCGGCCCTGGTCCAGGCACCCATACCTAAACCATCTAAACTAGCCACTTATAACAGTATCATTACCATCTGTCTGATATCTAATGGTTCATAGCAAAGTGTTGTTGAAGTGGTTGAAGACAGGTGCAGGTGTATAGAGCTGTAGTCAGTATTATATGAGAGGATCAGAGAGGGTTTTTGTAGAGGAGAGAGGGTATAGTGAAACACTGTGCTTCACTAGCAGCACAGAAATACACTGCACTGTCTTCAGCTTCTGGCACTTTGGGAAAATGTAGATACGCCATTTTATTAGCTGCAGCATCTCCACTGACATCAAAACGCCCTTTAAAGGAATCTTCCACCGTTGGACTGGTGTTCCTCACATACCCAATGAGTTTCAGAGCAGTGTTTTGGGCTGACTGTTGGTACCACAGTATCCTGTCGTATCTTTGATCAGTGTGGCTGCAGGTGAGATTAACTTTGTCTTCAGGTCCTTTTAGTATTGCAGTAGGAGTCTGGTGAACTTTGTCTGTTTGTGACAGCCCTGTGGATGAAAACAGACCATCTGAAATATACAGTATTACTCAGCATATTGACAGCAATATATTTCAGTAGTAAATCTATCTTTCATGAGGGATTTAGTACCTGTCACCCATAGTGGTAGAGTTGCTACATGTATGAGAAGCTTGATCATGTTGGTGGTTCTGGAGAGAAGAGTCACATGGACAAGGAGAAAGGGTTTTCAGACAGTCAGAGATGTCATGTTATCTAGTGGGAGTGTCAAATGTATGTAAGCATCCCAAATGGCACCCTATTCCCTTTCTAGTGCACTACTTTAGACCAGAGCCCATAGGTGGGAGAGGAGAATAAGTCAATAGAGAAGGGGAGCTGAACTGAGCTGCCGGAGGGGAAGGAAATGACATCACTTTGACGTCAGAACTTGTGTTGATATTCGAGCAGATCCCTTGTTCACCTACAGGTCTCCTGTTCAACTTAAAGGTGTATTGTGGAACATACCGGTATCTATATCATTAAAGGATTTCTCTTTTTATATAGATAGAAATGGAGTAATAGAATTTGACATTGTAACATTGCATAATGTATGTTAATGAGTGGTGACAGTAAACTGTAAATACTGGTATACTGTACCAGGACAGATATCACCTCATGCCATCATCCATCTGTGTTTATTCATTGGCACTGAGTCAAAGTCAAACCTCAGATGCAGGTGTTCTGAGCCGTGGTCTAATATTACCACCAGGCAGGGTTTTAGTAGAGAACAGGAGGAAGGCTACATCACTGTGTTGGCTGGCTGCACAGTAATAAACTGCACTGTGTTCAGGTCCTCTCAGACTCACTAGATGAAGATAAGCCTCTTTCCCACCGTCTCCACTCACATTGAAGTGCTTTTCAAATGATTTCTCCATGGTTATTGACTTGTAATTTGCATAACCAATGAGTTTCATAGCAGTGTCTCCTGCTGACTGTTTGTACCATAGTATCACGTAGTAGTTAGGGATCGTATGGCTGCAGGTGAGTTGAACGTCTCCTCCAGGACCTTCTGTTAGTGCCACAGGCCTCTGATGAACGATGCTGCTAAACAACTGCCCTGTGGACACAGCGAGGGAGGGAGAGAGAGGGGAGAGAAGGTGACAGAGAAAGAGAGGAGAGACGGAGAGAGGAGAGAAGGTGAGAAAGATTTAGCAAGAGAAAGGATATTTTATTCAGTTTGATGACATACGTAGTATCGTTAGGCTTCTCATCGTAAGTGATTTAATACCTGTCACCCAGAGTGGTAGAGCTGCCAGGTGAATCAGAACTCTGAACATCATGATGAAGAAAAAGATAATGATGAAGATGATGAATATGCTGAGCAAGACGATGATGATGAGGAGGTGATATGAGTGTCTCCTGGGTGAAGCTCTGAGGTGAAAGGAGATTGGCTGTTGTAGTAGCATGTTTCCTTCAGGGTGGTGGATAGTGACAGTGTTAGAGGGAGTGTCAGGAAGCCTGTACTGTAAAACTTGCTCATAGGACCTCACTGTGAACATGACTGATTACATGATCATGACAATGAACCCATCAGGCATTAGAAGAACTAGAGTTAGAGGTCCCCCTACAGTATGTGATGAGACCATCAGACATTAGAAGAACTAGAGTTAGAGGTCCCCCTACAGTATGTGATGAGACCATCTCTTTACATATTATATTACATCCTGTTGAAATACTGGGGTTTTTGTGCAGCTGTACTTGTTGTCTGTATCACTGTGTTGACTCACAGCACAGAAGTACATTCCACTGTCTCCTGCCTCCAACTTCTTCACTGTGAAAGATCCACTCTCAGCTACAGCCTTGCTGGCTGAGAATTTGTCTTTACTGAATTCCCCTGAATAATCAGGTTGAGAACTGGGAGTAATGAAGACTACCTGCTTCATTCCCTCTCCTGGAAGCTGTCTGTACCAGTACATCTGGTAGTAGCTAGAATCCTTAGTGTGACTGCAGTTCATCAGAGCATCACTGTCTTTCGGTCCCCAGAGTATGGTGGGTGCCTGAGTGACTTCACTCCCCTCAACAAGACCTGTAAGGACACAGTGAGAATGAAATCAATAGAGTTAGGTACAGTTAGACCTGAATACATCAAGACTCAGGAACATATGCTTGGAAACATCAATATATATATAACTAGAGAAGTCCTTCATTGTAAATAAGAATTTTGTTCTTAACTTTCCTAGTTAAATAAATGAAACATTATGAAACTACCTGCAGCACAGAGCAGTGAGACAGTAACAGTGAAGAGAAATGTGAACATGTTTGATCATGTTATATGTGAGAGTGCTGGAAAGAGTCTGGTATCAATGTATATAAAACAAGAGGAGTGTCACATAGATGAATAGATGACAATCAGTAGACCACGGCAGGTTCCACCATATACAACATGTCAGTGAAGTCGGAGGGACTGATGATCTGAATAATCATGCTAATTAGCTGTTCAGACTGTAGAGACATTCACATTATTAAAGTTAGAGGTCCCCCTACAGTCCATGATGAGACCACCAGCTCTTTACATATTATATTCTATCCTATAGAGCTCACCAGCTTGTAGTCCTAAAACACGGAAATTAGTCAGCATTTTCTACCTCTGGTTTGTTGACCCTTGCTATGGGAGAAATGAAGGGGGGAAATAATGGGGTTTTGGGATATAAGGTCTGAAATTAACACAGGCTTTGGAGATCTTACACGTTTTGTTCTGTGCAATATCTTAAAACCTCTCCGGGCTCGGGTCTAGTTTCCTGAATTTCAGTAAATCAGTCTTTTGGCGTGCGAGCAGATGTTGCGCTTACGAATTTGCCTTTCCCATTGAACATACTTCTTTCCGTATGAAATATTATAGTTGATTTAAATTTTAGATAGATGAATAGAAACATCATTTCACTTGTTTGGACGAAGTTTAGCGGTTGCTTTTTGGACTCCTTTGTCTGCCTGTTGAGAATGACTGAAATCAATGCCGCCAACTAAACTGACTTTTTGGGATATAAAGAAGGATTTTATCGAACAAAACGACCATTCATGTTGTAGCTGGGACCCTTGGGATTGCAAACAGAGGAAGATCTTCAGAGGAAAGTGATTTATTTTATTGCTATTTGTGATTTTGTGAAGGTTGTGCTGGTTGAAAAATATGTTGATGTGGGGCGCCGTCAACAGACAATTGCATGGTATATTTTTTGAATTTTTACAACGCAGTTAGATTAAATAGAAATTAAGCTTTTAAATGATATAAGACAATTGTATGTTCATGAATGTGTAATATTACAAATATTTATTTGAATTGTGCGCCCTCCAATTTCACCGGATGTTGTCGGCTGTGTCCCGGGACACCTAGCCCTAATTAGCAATCAGTGCTATGGCAACATAACCATATAACCTGCATACAGATTCATATGAAGGGATTTAATACAAAGACCAATATTATTAATATGAATAGTAAAGAGAACTGGTCCCAATACTGACCCCTGTGGTACACCTAATATCCTGGAAACTAGACTCAACACCATCAGAACGCACACATTGTGTCCTGTCTGTCAGATAGCTCTTAAACCATTTGCAAGACTTATTGTCCAGGCCCATTTCAGACAGATTTTGAATGAGTAGGGAATGCTCAATGGTGTTGAATGCCTTGGAAAAGTCTATTAATATTGCAGCACAATGAGATTTATGATCTATGCAATTTAAAACATCTAAAACCCAGCACAACAGCTGAAACAGCGTTGCCAAAGATATTAGAGAATTTCATTTTATTTTTCCCGAGTAAATTACGTTATTTTACTCAGTTCTGTTTCCTGCGCCTGACTCCAATCTCATCTCTGCACAACTGACACAGGCCGATTCCGGGGAGAGTTACCTGGCCCAAATCTATTACATGGGGCTCGGGCAGATTCCGGGGAGAGATATCTGGCCCTAATGTATTACTAGGGACCTGGGCCGATTGTGGCTACTCTCTGACAGATGATTATATGGGCTGATTTATGTAATTAACATTTCATTATTGATTTTTCCGTATTTTCTCATTGTATCTGTGATCAAAATATACAATTAACATTTAAGAGAAATCTTTTAAGAGGCCTGTGTAGTAATTTAGTATTTTGATACTTTGTGCTAGACAATTGATAAGCAATATGATCTTTGTGGATAGAGCCTCCTGAGTGGCGCAGTAGTCGAAAACACTGCATTTCAGTGCAAATTGTGTTGCTACAGATGCTGGTTCAAGACCTGTCCCGCCACCAGGACACCCATGAAGCGATGCACAATTGGAGTCGTCCGACTTAGGGCAGGATTTGGTCGGCCGGGATGTCCTTGTCCCATCACTCTTTAGCGACTCCTGTGGCTGGCCGGGGGCATGCACACTGACACTGCTGATACCACAGTATGGTGTTGTAGCTGGGGAGAGTGTGTTCCACCTGCTGATACCACAGTATGGTGTTGTAGCTGGGAAGAGTGTGTGAACAGGACAGGACAGCAGTTTCTCCAGAACTCTGAAATACTGAAGATGGAGACTGAAGAACGCTGGAACAGAGCCGTTCACCTGTTACAGAAGAGGAGAGAGAGACCTGTTTTTTATAACTACTGTAGTCATTCAGGAAATATATGGAATTAAAGATTATTTTAGACGGTATCTAATCTGTGATTAAGAATAATCAAGAGATTCACGTTCAAAGGTGGAAAATATCCAACAGTGAAAGATTATTAGTTCAACACTGAGTCAAGATGAACATTCAAAAGGACATGGATCTTCAACTCTCAGACTCCTTACTACACACCATAGTTTACTGTGGTACTGTGTCTGGTGAGTCCACATGGATTAGTTGAGCTGTAACTCCACCTACAGGAAAGACATGATATCATACCATACTGTATCATGGTCTCCTGTATATCAGAGGGAACCTCCCCTTTCTGTTAGACCAGCTGGTGAGTGTTTTGGCATTGAATCAGAGTCAGATACAGTGTGATGTTAATACAGGTGTGATTAGTCTACAGTACACCAGGGAGGAGGTTTTTGTAGAGCAGAGAGGGAGATCTGATGCACTGTGTAAACTAGCAGCACAGTAATACACAGCACTGCTATTTGGAGTTAGTTGATTGATGGTTAAGGTGCTGGTACCACCTGCATTGGCATCTCCTTCTATAACAAATCCAGCCTCAGGAAATCCAGATGTCCCGATCATGTATCCTAAAAACACAAATTCTCTGTAGTTGGACTGCTTGTACCAGAGGACGCGATCATAGCCTGATATACTATGTGAACACACCATCTTAGCCGACTTTCCCTGGTTCTTGTACAGGGATGCAGGACTCTGGTGAACCTGGTTACTGAGAGAAGAACCTGGAGAGAGAGACAGAGAGAAAGAGAGAGAAAGAGAGAGAGAGAGACAAACACGTTTACTTGAATTAAACAATCAATTGAGGATATTATTAGTTGATGAAATCAATGATCTGAATACCTGCAGCCCAGGCTGTGTAACCCATGGTGATGGAGATAAGAATTCTGATCATGTTGACTCACTGTTAAGGAGACAGAAAGAACGAGACAGACAAACCACTCCACATGAATTAGAGGTGGCTTCTCATCAACTCATCTCAGTGATCTTATAGAGGGATGCTGCCTCCTTCTGAGAACATCTAAAACATCAGAGACCTGAGATGAACCCTGCAGGAGGAGTCTATGTGGGACAGGAAGCAGAGTTTAGTAGAGCAGAGAGGGAGATCTGATGCACTGATATCTGGAGGTAGTTGATTGATGGTTAAAGGAAATATTCACCCATTTTGAATGTTCTATTATTTTATCTCAGAGTGAGGTCCTATCGATGCCATGGGTCATTTCATGTTTTAATGTGTATCTGAGTTGTTGGCATTCAAGCAGGCAGACATTGGTCTGGTGTGACGTAGTACTGTGATGAAGTGATGAAGAGTGGCCCACCTCCCGGCCCGCTCAGTGATCACTTGGCTACACAGCTGATGCCTTCCGGACTCTTCCCCAACACTGCATGAACTACACTAGTCCACCGGATCCGTGCAGTAAGCTCTGGACCTTGGCATCGGATCATCGCTGCTAGCTTGCTGCTACCGAGTGGCTATAGTGGCTAACGCCCCTGTCCTGAAGCTAGCACCAGTTAGCCGTGAGCCAGGCGTATCTCCCGGCTAGCAAACTAAAATTACTACAACCACAATACTTCTTTCGCCAACTGGCCTGGACCCTTTGTCGACACGACGCCCCGCCGTTCCACCACAACTGGTCTGCCGACGTAACTCCATCCGCTGTGCCTCCAACCGGCCTTTGCCAGATGTCGGAGCAGGCGCTTCTACTAGCCCCGGCCTGCTAACTTTAAAAGCTGTGTCTTCAGCTTGCTAGGTAGTAGACGTCGAAGCAGGCGTTTCTACTAGCCTCGGCCTGCTAACTTTAAACGCTGTGTCTCCCGCTTGCTAGGTAGTAACGACTTCCAAGCGGCTTCCCTGTTCCATCTATTGCTGTTCACTGGACCCTATAATCACTTGGCTACATAGCTGATGGCTGCTGGACTGTTCATTTATCACGGTACTCCATTTTGTTTATCTGTTGCCCCTAGCCTCAAACTCAGGCCCTGTGTTTAGTTAACTGACCCTCTCTGCTCTTTCATCTCCATTTTACCTGTTGTTGTCTTAGCTGATTAGCTGCTGTTGTCTTACCCATTGTTGTCTTAGCTAGCTCTCCCAATCAACTCCTGTGATTGCTTTATGCCTCCCATTATGTCTCTCTCAAATGTCAAAATGTCTTGAAAATTGTCGTTTAGGATAGTTATCATTGTTTTAGTTTACGCAAAGCCCCTATTCCAACTCATCATGCCTCTGATACCTCCTTTGTCCCACCTCCCAGCCATTCTCAGGTCTCCACCACTCAGCCATCCTCAGGTCTCTACCACACAGCCATCCCCAGGTCTCTACCACTCAGCCATCCTCAGGTCCCCACCACTCAGCCATCCTCAGGGCTCTACCACTCAGCCATCCTCAGGGCTCTACCACTCAGCCATCCTCAGGGCTCTACCAATCAGCCATCCTCAGGTCCCCACCACTCAGCCATCCTCAGGGCTCTACCACTCAGCCATCCTCAGGTCTCTACCACTCAGCCATCCTCAGGTCCCCATCACTCAGCCATCCTCAGGTCTCTGCCACTCAGCCATCCTCAGGGCTCTGCTACTCAGCCGTCCTCAGGTCTTTACCACTCAGCCACACACACTGATACTGAGACACATCACATACACATATACACACACACTCATTCACCCATGCTCAGTCACTCAATACAGTATGTAGCCCTTGTATCTGATCATGTCTGGACAGAGAAAGTACGAGGGCCCTCCCATACCACATTCCCTGGACCCCAGGGCACTCCCACACCAAATTCCCTGGCCCAGTCTCCCTAGTTCCCTCTCATACCACATTTCATAGCCCAGGCCACCTAGAGCCCTCCAACACCACCGGCCCTGTCTCAGACACCCTAAGGCCATCCCATTCCACCGGCCCTGCCTCAGACCCCCTAGGGCCCTCCCATACCACCGACCCTGGTCCAGGCACCCATACTGTCCCAAGTGACACCCTATTCCCTATATAGTGCACTAACTTTGACCGGGGCCCACAAAGTGCCACGATACAGCATCTTCTAATTGTGTGTTGAGAAACACTCCCTCCTGGTGGAGAACTGAGGAAGTGCACCTAAACCATCTAAACTAGCCACTTATAACAGTATCATTACCATCTGTCTGATATCTAATGGTTCATAGCAAAGTGTTGTTGAAGTGGTTGAAGACAGGTGCAGGTGTATAGAGCTGTAGTCAGTATTATATGAGAGGATCAGAGAGGGTTTTTGTAGAGGAGAGAGGGTATAGTGAAACACTGTGCTTCACTAGCAGCACAGAAATACACTGCACTGTCTTCAGCTTCTGGCACTTTGGGAAAATGTAGATACGCCATTTTATTAGCTGCAGCATCTCCACTGACATCAAAACGCCCTTTAAAGGAATCTTCCACCGTTGGACTGGTGTTCCACACATACCCAATGAGTTTCAGAGCAGT
Source organism: Oncorhynchus clarkii lewisi (assembly GCF_045791955.1). Lineage (NCBI taxonomy): Eukaryota > Metazoa > Chordata > Actinopteri > Salmoniformes > Salmonidae > Oncorhynchus > Oncorhynchus clarkii. The sequence goes on along the minus strand of NC_092171.1, from coordinate 43,263,924 downwards.
GTTTTGGGCTGACTGTTGGTACCACAGTATCCTGTTGTAACTTGAAACAGTGTGGCTGCAGGTGAGATTAACTTTGTCTTCAGGTCCTTTTAGTATTGCAGTAGGAGTCTGGTGAACTTTGTCTGTTTGTGACAGCCCTGTGGATGAAAACAGACCATCTGAAAGATACAGTATTACTCAGCATATTGACAGCACTATATTTCAGTAGTAAATCTATCTTTCATGAGGGATTTAGTACCTGTCACCCATAGTGGTAGAGTTGCTACATGTATGAGAAGCTTGATCATGTTGATGGTTCTGGAGAGAAGAGTCACATGGACAAGGAGAAAGGGTTTTCAGATAGTCAGAGATGTCATGGCATCTAGTGGGAGTGTCAAGTGTATGTCAGCATCCCAAATGGCACCCTATTCCCTTTCTAGTGCACTACTTTAGACCAGAGCCCATAGGGGGGAGAGGAGAATAAGTCAATAGAGAAGGGGAGCTGAACTGAGCTGCCGGAGGGGAAGGAAATGACATCACTTTGACGTCAGAACTTGTGTTGATATTCGAGCAGTGTAACAGTATAACTTTAGACCGTCCCCTCACCCATACCCGGGCACGAACCAGGGACCCTCTGCACACAACAACAACAGTCACCCTCGAAGCATCGTTACCCATCGCTCCATAAAAGCCGCGGCTTTTGCAGAGCAAGGGGAACTACTACTTCAAGGTCTCAGAGCAAGTTACGTCACCGATTGAAACGCTATTTAGCGCACACCACCGCTAACTAAGCTAGCGTTTCACATCCGTTACACAAACAGATCCCTTGTTCACCTACAGGTGCAACTTAAAGGTGTATTGTGGAACATACCGGTATCTAAACTGTAAATACTGGTAAACTGTACCAGGACAGATATCACCTTATGCCATCATCCATCTATGTTTATTCATTGGCACTGAGTCAAAGTCAAACCTCAGATGCAGGTGTTCTGAGCCGTGGTCTAATATTACCATCAGACTGGGTTTTAGTAGAGAACAGGAGGAAGGCTACATCACTGTGTTGGCTGGCTGCACAGTAATAAACTGCACTGTGTTCAGGTCCTCTCAGACTCACTAGATGAAGATAAGCCTCTTTCCCACCGTCTCCACTCACATTGAAGTGCTTTTCAAATGATTTCTCCATGGTTATTGACTTGTAATTTGCATATCCAATGAGTTTCATAGCAGTGTCTCCTGCTGACTGTTTGTACCATAGTATCACGTAGTAGTTAGGGATCGTATGGCTGCAGGTGAGTTGAACGTCTCCTCCAGGATCTTCTGTTAGTGCCACAGGTCTCTGATGAACCATGCTACTAAACAACTGCCCTGTGGACAGAGAGAGAGAGGAGAGAGCAGAGAGGGAGAGAAGGTGACCGAAGGAGAGGAGATATGGAGAGAGAGAAGAGAGGTTAGAGAAGGTGACAGAGAGAGAGAGAGAGAGAGAGAGGAGAGAGAGAGGAGAGAAGGTGAGGAAGAGAGAGAAACATAGAGAGAGAAGATGCGAGAGAAAGGATATTTTATTCAGTTTGATCACATTCGTAGTATCGTTAGGCTTCTCATCGTAAGTGATTTAATACCTGTCACCCAGAGTGGTAGAGCTGCCAGGTGAATCAGAACTCTGAACATCATGATGAAGAAAAATATTATGATGATGATGATGAAGAATATGCTGAGGAAGACGATGATGACGAGGAGGTGATATGAGTGTCTCCTGGGTGAAGCTCTGAGGTGAAAGGAGATTGGCTGTTGCAGTAGCATGTTTCCTTCAGGGTGGTGGATAGTGACAGTGTTAGAGGGAGTGTCAGGAGGCCTGTACTGTAAAGCTTGCTCATAGGACCTCACTGTGAACATGACTGATTACATGATCATGACAATGAACCCATCAGACATTAGAAGAACTAGAGTTAGAGGTCCCCCTACAGTATGTGATGAGACCATCTCTATACATGATATATTACATCCTGTTGAAATACTGGGGTTTTTGTGCAGCTGTACTTGTTGTCTGTATCACTGTGTTCACTCACAGCACAGAAGTACATTCCACTGTCTCCTGTCTCCAACTTCTTCACTGTGAAAGATCCACTCTCAGCTACAGCCTTTCTGGCTGAGAATTTGTCTTTACTGAATTCCCCTGAATAGTCAGGTTGAGAACTGGGAGTAATGAAGACTACCTGCTTCATTCCCTCTCCTGGAAGCTGTCTGTACCAGTACATCTGGTAGTAGCTAGAATCCTTAGTGTGACTGCAGTTCATCAGAGCATTACTTTCTTTCAGTTCCCAGAGTATGGTGGGTGCCTGAGTGACTTCACTCCCCTCAACAAGACCTTTAAGGACACAGTGAGAATGAAATCAATAGAGTTAGGTACAGTTAGACCTGAATACATCAAGACTTAGGAACATATGCTTGGAAACATCAATATATATAACTAGAGTAGTCCTTCATTGTAAATAAGAATTGTGTTCTTAACTTTCCTGGTTAAATAAATGAAACATTATGAAACTGTACCTGCAGCACAGACCAGTGAGACAGTAACAGTGAAGAGAAATGTGAACATGTTTGATCACGTTATATGTGAGAGTCCTGGAAAGAGTCTGGTATCAATGTATATAAAACAAGAGGAGTGTCACATAGATGAATAGATGACAATCAGTAGACCACGGCAGGTTCCACCATATTCAACATGTCAGTGAAGTGGGAGGGACTGATGATCTGAATACATCATGCTAATTAGTGGTTCAGACTGTAGAGACATTCACATTATTAAAGTTAGCGGTCCCCCTACAGTCCATGATGAGACCATCAGCTCTTTACATATTATATTCTATCTTATAGAGCTCACCAGCTTGTAGTACTAAGAGATGGAAATGAGTCAGCATTTTCTACCTCTGGTTTGTTGACCATTGCTATGGGAGAAATGAAGGGGGAAAATAATGGGGTTTTGGGATATAAGGTCTGAAGTTAACACAGGCTTTGGAGATCTTACATGTTTTTTTCTGTGCAATATCTTAAAACCTCTCTGGGCTAGGGTCTAGTTTCCTGAATTTCAGTAAATCAGTCTTTTGGCGTGTGAGCACGCATGAATTTGCCTTTCCTATTGAACATACTTCTTTCCGTATTTTAGTTTATTTAAATTTTAGATAGATAAATAAAAACATTGTTTGACTTGTTTGGACGAATTTTAGCGGTTGCTTTTTGGACTCCTTAGTCTGTCTGTTGATAATTCCTGAAATCAATGCCACCAACTAAACTGACTTTTTGGGATATAAAGAAGGATTTTATCGAACACAACGACCATTCATGTTGTAGCTGGGACCCTTGGGATTGCAAACAGAGGAAGATCTTCAGAGGTAAGTGATTTATTTTTTTGCTATTTGTGATTTTGTGAAGCTTGTGCTGGTTGAAAAATATGTTGATGTGGGGCGCCGTCAACAGACAATTGCATGGTATGCTTTCGCGATTAAATCTTTTTGGAATCTGACAACGCAGTTAGATTAAAAAGAAGTTAAGCTTTTAAATGATATAAGACACTTGTATGTTCATGAATGTTTAATATTACTAATATTTCCTTGAATTGCGCACCCTCCAATTTCACCGGATGTTGTCGGCTTTGTCCCGGGACACCTAGCCCTAATTAGCAATCAGTGCTATGGCAAACATAACCATATAACCTGCATACAGATTCATATGAAGGGATTTAATACAAAGACCAATATTATTAATATGAAGAGTAAAGAGAACTGGTCCCAATACTGACCCCTGTGGTACACCTAATATCCTGGAAACTAGACTTAACACCATCAGAACGCACACATTGTGTCCTGTCTGTCAGATAGCTCTTAAACCATTTGCAAGACTCATTGTCCAGGCCCATTTCAGACAGTTTTTGAATGAGTATGGATTGGTCAATGGTGTTGAATGCCTTGGAAAAGTCTATTAATATTGCAGCACAATTATTTTGATCACCTAGGCAATTTAAAACATCTAAAACAAGCATAACAGAAACAGAAACAGCGTTGCCAAAGATGTTAGAGAAAAGAGATAGGAATCCCATTAGTGTAGCACGGTGGATCTGCGCCAATTCCAGCTGAGAGTCTGGAAGTGGACCGAGTTTGGGCTGCCTTCAGCTCTTTATTTATTTTTTATTTTTTTAACTTCAACAAGCATTTCTCAAAGGCTGGCCATGCCTTCCTCCTGGCTACTCGGCCAACAGCTCCGCCCCCCCCCCCCCCCCCCCCCCCCCCCCCCCCGCAGCTACTCGCCCAATCCTCTCCAGCTTCTCCTTTACCCAAATCCAGATAGCAGATGTTCTGAAAGAGCTGCAAAACCTGGACCCTGGGCTTGACAATCTGGACCCTCTATTTCTGAAACTCTCCGCCGCCATTGTCGCAACCCCTATTACCAGCCTGTTCAACCTCAAGGATTGGAAAGCTGCCACAGTCATCCCCCTCTTCAAAGGGGGAGACACCCTGGACCCAAACTGTTACAGACCTATATCCATCCTGCCCTGCCTATCTAAGGTCTTCGAAAGCCAAGTCAACAAACAGATCACTGACCATCTTGAATCCCACCGTAACTTCTCCGCTGTGCAATCTGGTTTCCGAGCCGGTCACGGGTGCACCTCAGCCACGCTCAAGGTTCTAAACGATATCATAACCACCATCGATAAAAGACAGAACTGTGCAGCCGTCTTCATCGACCTGGCAAAGGCTTTCGACTCTTTCAATCACCATATTCTTATCGGCAGACTCAGTAGCCTCGGTTTTTCTAATGACAGCCTTGCCTGGTTCACCAACGACTTTGCAGACAGAGTTCAGTGTGTCAAATCGGAGGGCATGTTGTCCGGTCCTCTGGCAGTCTCTATGGGGGTGCCACAGGGTTCAATTCTCGGGCCGACTCTTTTCTCTGTATATATTAATGATGTTGCTCTTGCTGCGGGCGATTCCCTGATCTACCTCTACGCAGACGACACCATTCTGTATACTTCTGGTCCTTCCTTGGACACTGTGCTATCTAACCTCCAAACAAGCTTCAATGCCATTCAACACTCCTTCCGTGGCCTCCAACTGCTCTTAAACGCTAGTAAAACAAAATGCATGCTTTTCAACCGTTCGCTGCCTACACCCGCATGCCCGACTAGCATCACCACCCTGGATGGTTCCGACCTAGAATATGTGGACATCTATAAGTACCTAGGTGTCTGGCTAGTCTGTAAACTCTCCTTCCAGACTCATATCAAACAGCTCCAATATAAATCAAATCTAGAGTCGGCTTTCTTTTTTGCAACATAGCCTCCTTCACTCACGCCACCAAACTTACCCTAGTAAAACTGACTATCCTACCAATCCTCGACTTCGGTGATGTCATCTACAAAATAGCTTCCAATACTCTACTCAGCAAACTGGATGCAGTTTATCACAGTGTCATCCGTTTTGTTACTAAAGCACCTTATACCACCCACCACTGCGACCTCTATGCTCTAGTCGGCTGGCCCTTGGTACATATTCGTCACCAGACCCACTGGCTCCAGGTCATCTACAAGTCCATGCTAGGTAAAGCTTTGCCTTATCTCAGTTCACTGGTCACGATGGCAACACCCACCCGTAGCACGAGCTCCAGCAGGTGTATCTCACTGATCATCCCTAAAGCCAACACCTCATTTGGCCGCCTTTCGTTCCAGTTCTCTGCTGCCTGTGACTGGAACGAATTGCAAAAATCGCTGAAGTTGGAGACTTTTATCTCCCTCACCAACTTCAAACATCTGCTATCTGAGCAGCTAACCGATCGCTGCAGCTGTACATAGTCTATCGGTAAATAGCCCACCCAATTTACCTACCTCATCCCCATACTGTTTATATTTATTTACTTTTATGCTCTTTTGCACACCAATATCTCTACCTGTACATGGCCATCTGATCATTTATCACTCCAGTGTTAATCTGCAAAATTGTAATTATTCGCCTACCTCCTCACACCTTTTGAACACAATGTATATAGACTCTTAAAAAAATTATTATACTGTGTTATTGACTTGTAATTGCTTATTCCATGTGTAACTCTGTGTTGTTGTCTGTTCACACTGCTATGCTTTATCTTGGCCAGGTCGCAGTTGTAAATGAGAACTTGTTCTCAACTAGCCTACCTGGATAAATAAAGGTGAAAAAAAAGAAAAAAAAATAGGGATTGTGATCCCTGCGTGGATTTATTTGCTGATTATTTTTCCCGAGTAAATTACGTTATTTTACTCAGTTCTGTGTCCTGTGCCTGACTCCATTCTCACCTCTGCACAACTGATACCTGACACAGACCGATTCCGGGGAGAGTTATCTGCCCCAAATGTATTACATGGGGCTCGGGCCGATTGTGGCAACTCTCTGACAGATGATTATATTGGCTGATTTATATAATTAACATTTCATTATTTATTTTTCCATATTTTCTCATTGTATCTGTGATCAAAATATACAATTAACATTTAAGTGAAATTCTTTAAGAGGCCTCTGTAGTATTTTAGTATTTTGATACTTTTGTGCATGACAATTGATAAACATTAAAACCTCTCTGAACCACCCATCCCGGATCCGGTATAATTGTCATCAGCAACGCTGAATAGCATAGCGCCACAGTCAAATAATATTACTAGAAAATATTCATATTCATGAAATCACAAACGCAATATTGCAAAACACAGCTTAGCCTTTTGTTAATCCACCTGTCGTCTCAGATTTTGAAATTATGCTTTACAGCGAAAGCAATACAAGCATTTGTGTAAGTTTATCGATTGCTTGACAAAACAATAAGTACACTTAGCATCAGGTAACTTGGTCACGAAAATCAGAAAAGCAATCAAATTAATAGTTTACCTTTGATGATCTTCGGATGTTTTCACTCACGAGACTCCCAGTTAGACAACAGATGACAACAAATGTTCCTTTTGTTCCATAAAGATATTTGATATACCTCTTTTAGTTTGGTGCGTTATGCTCAGGAATCCACCGGAAAGAGCGGTCACGACAACGCAGACAAAAATTCCAAATGATATCCATAATGTCCACAGAAAAATGTAAAACGTTTTTTATAATCAATCCCCAGGGTGTTTTTCAAATATCTATTCGATAATATATCAACTGGTACAGTTGGCTTTTCACTAGGACCGGGAGTAACAATGGCCGCTTTTCTCTTTTGCGCACAAATCACTCTAAGAGCCCCCACCTATCCACTTATGCAATGTGGTCGTTCAAACTCATTCTTCAAAATAAAAGCCTGAAACTATGTCTAAAGGCTGTTGACACTTTAGGGAAGCCATAGAAAAAGGAATCTGGTTGATTATCCCTTTAAATGGGCAATAGGGTTCCTTAAGAACAGAGAGGTTTCAAAGACAGGGGCACTTCCTGGCTGGATTTTCCTCAGCCTGCAATATCAGTTTTGTTTAACTCACAGACAAAAAAAATTATAGTTTTGGAAACTTTAGAGTGTTTTATATCCTAATCTGTCAATTATATGCATATTCTCGCATCTGGTCCTGAGAAATAGGCCGTTTACTTTGGGAACGTTATTTTTCCAAACTTAAAAATAGTGCCCCCTAGCTTCAAGAGGTTAATTAAGATCTTTGTGGATGGAGCCTCCTGTGTGGCGTGGTAGTCAAATTGTGTTGCTACAGATGCTGGTTACAGACCTGTGCCGCCACCAGGACACCCATGAAGCGATGCACAATTGGAGTCGTCTGAGTTAGGGAAGGGTTTGGTCGGCCGGGATGTCCTTGTCCTGCTGATACCACAGTATGGTGTTGTAGCTGGGGAGAGTGTGTTCTACCTGCTGATACCACAGTATGGTGTTGTAGCTGGGGAGAGTGTGTTCCACCTTCTGATAACACAGTATGGTGTTGTAGCTGGGGAGAGTGTGTTCCACCTGCTGATACCACAGTATGGTGTTGTAGCTGGGGAGAGTTTGTGAACAGGACAGCAGTTTCTCCAGAACTCTAAAATACTGAAGATGGAGACTGAAGAACGCTGGAACAGAGCAGTTCACTTGTTACAGAAGAGGAGAGAGAGACCTGTTTGCTATAACTACTGTAGTCATTCAGGAAATATATGGAATTATAGATTATTTTAGACGGTATCTAATCTGTGATTAAGAATAATCAAGAGATTCACGTTCAAAGGTGGAAAATATCCAACAGTGAAAGATTATTAGTTCAACACTGAGTCAAGATGAACATTCAAAAGGACATGGATCTTCAACTCTCAGACTCCTTACTACACACCATAGTTTACTGTGGTACTGTGTCTGGTGAGTCCACATGGATTAGTTGAGCTGTAACTCCACCTACAGGAAAGACATGATATCATACCATACTGTATCATGGTCTCCTATATATCAGAGGGAACCTCCCCTTTCTATTAGACCAGCTGGTGAGTGTTTTGGCATTGAATCAGAGTCAGATACAGTGTGATGTTAATACAGGTGTGATTAGTCTACAGTACACCAGGGAGGAGGTTTTTGTAGAGCAGAGAGGGAGATCTGATGCACTGTGTAAACTAGCAGCACAGTAATACACAGCACTGCTATTTGGAGTTAGTTGTTTGATGGTTAAGGTGCTGGTACCACCTGCATTAGCATCTCCTTCTATATCACATCCAGCCTCAGGAAATCCAGATGTCCCGATCATGTATCCTATTAGCACTAATCCTCTGGAGTTGGACTGCTTGTACCAGAGGATTTGATTATAGCCTGATATACTATGTGAACACTCCATCATAGCCGACTCTCCCTGGTTCTTGTACAGAGATGCAGGACTCTGGTGAACCTGGTTACTGAGAGAAGAACCTTTAGGGAGAGAAAGAGAGAGAGAGAGAGAGAGAGAGAGAGAGACAGAGAGAGAGAGAGAGAGAGAGAGAGAGAGAAAGAGAGAGAGAGACAAACACGTTTACTTGAATTAAACAATCAATTGAGGATATTATTAGTTGATGAAATCAATGATCTGAATACCTGCAGCCCAGGCTGTGTAACCCATGGTGATGGAGATAAGAATTCTGATCATGTTGACTCACTGTTAAGGAGACAGAAAGAATGAGACAGACAAACCACTACACATAAATTAGAGGAGGCTTCTCATCAACTCATCTCAGTGATCTTATAGAGGGATGCTGCCTCCTTATGAGAACGTCTGAAACATCAGAGACCTGAGATGAACCCTGCAGGAGGAGTCTATGTGGGACAGGAAGCAGGGTTTAGTAGAGCAGAGAGGGAGATCTGATGCACTGATATCTGGAGGTAGTTGATTGATGGTTAAAGGAAATATTCACCCATTTTGAATGTTATGTTATTGTGGTAAAGTCTCTCTCAGTATTTTTTATTTATGTTTTATTTAACCTTTATTTAACCAGGTTGGCCAGTTGAGAACAAGTTCTCATTTACACCTGTGACCTGGCCAAGAGAAAGCAAAGCACTGTGACAGAAAACAACACAAAGTTACACATGGGATAAACAAAAGTACAGTCAATAACACAATAGAAAAATCTATATACAGTGTGTGCAAATGGAGTGAGGAGGTAAGGCAATAAATAGGCCAATAGTAGCAAAGTATTTACAATTTAGCAGATTAACACTAGAGTGATAGATGTGCAGATGATGATGTGCAAGTAGAAATACTGGTGTGCAAGAGAGCAGAAAAGTAAAGAAAACCAATAAGGGAATGAGGTAGGTAGTTGGATGGGCTATTTTACAGATGGGCTAAGTACAGCTGCAGCGATCGGTAAGCTGCTCAGATAGCTTATGCTTAATTTTAGTGAGGGAGATACAAGTCTCCAATTTCAGCTATTTTTTGCAATTCGTTCCAGTCATTGGCAGCAGAGAACTGGAAGGAAAGGCTGCCAATTGAGGTGTTAGCTTTAGGGATGACCAGTGGGATATACCTGCTGGAGCGCGTGCCATGGGTGGGTGTTGTTATGGTGACCAGTGAGCTAAGATAAGGCGGAGCTTCACCTAGCAAAGACTTATAGATGACCTGGAGCCAGTGGGTCTGGCGACGAATATGTAGCGAGGGCCAGCTGCCGAGAGTATACAGGTCACAGTGGTGGGTAGTATATGGGGCTTTGGTGACAAAACGGATGGCCCTGTGATAGACTGCATACAGTTTGCTGAGTGGAGTGTTGGAGGCTTTTTTGTAAATCACATCACGGAAGTCGAGGATTGGTAGGACTGTCAGTTTTACGTGGGTATGTTTGGCAGCATGAGTGAAGGAGGCTTTGTTGCGAAATAGGAAGCCGATTCTAGATTTAATTTTGGATTGGAGAAGCTTAATATGAGTCTGGAAGGTGAGTTTAAAGTCTAGTCAGACACCTAGGTATTTGTAGTTGTCCACAGATTCTAAGTCAGAACCGTCCAGAGTAGTGATGCTAGTCGGGCGGCCGGGTGCGGGCAGAGATCGGTTGAAGAGCATGCATTTAAATTTACTCGCGTTTCAGAGCAGTTGGAGGCCACGGAAGGAGTGTTGTATGGCATTGAAGCTCGTTTGGAGGTTTGTTAACACAGTGTCCAAAGAGGGGCCAGATGTATACAGAATTGTGTCGTCTGCGTAGAGGTGGATCAAGGAATCACCCGCAGCAAGAGCGACATCATTGATATAAGAGAGAAAAGAGTTGGCCTGAGAATTGAACCCTGTGGCACCCCCATAGAGACATTCAGAGGTCCGGACAACAGGCCCTCCGATTTGACACATTGAACCCTATCTGAGAAATAGTTGGTGAACCAGCCGAGTCAGTCATTTGAGATACCAAGGCTGTTGAGTCTGCCGATAAGAATGTGGTGATTGACAGAGTCAAAAGCCTTGGCCAGGTTGATGAAGATGGCTGCACTGTCTTTTATCAATGGCGGTTATGATATCGTTTAGGACCTTGAGCATGGCTGAGGTCCACCCGTGACCAGCTCGGAAACCGGATTGCACAGCGAAGAAGGTAAGGTGGGATTCAAAATGGTCAGGGATCTGTTTGTTAACTTGGCTTTTGAAGACTTTAGAAAGGCAGGGCAGGATGGATGTAGGTCTGTAACAGTTTGGGTCTAGAGTGTCACCCCCTTTGAAGAGGGGGATGACCAGCTTTCCAATCTTTAGGAATCTCAGACGATACAAAAGAAAGGTTGAACAGACTAGTAATAGGGGTTAGAACAATGGCGGAGGATAATTTTAGAAAGAGAGGGTCCAGATTGTCTAGCCCAGCTGATTTGCACAGGTCCAGGTTTTTGCAGCTGTTTCAGAATATCTGCTATCTGGATTTGGGTGAAGGAGAAGCTGGGGAGGCAAGTAGCTGCGGGCGGTGCAGGCCTGTAGACCGGGGTAGGGGTAGCCAGGAGGAAAGTATGGCCAGCCGTAAAGAAATGCTTATTGAAATTCTCGATTATCATGGATTTATCGGTGGTGACAGTGTTTCCTAGCCCTAGTGCAGTGGGCAGCTGGGAGGAGGTGCTCTTATTCTCCATGGACTTTACAGTGTCCCAGAACATTTTGGAGTTAGAGCCACAGGCTGTTTGAGGGCAGTCAGATCTGGAGAGAAACAACTAAAGAACTAATCTGATCTTAGTTCTACATTTTTTGAAAGGGGCATGCTTATTTAAGATGGTCAGGAAGGCCCTCGCTTCAATATTGTCGCCAAAGACACTGGCTCCAGGTCATCTATAAGTCTTTAATAGGTAAAGACCCACCTTATGTCAGCTCAGCTTATGTCCGTCCATGTTTAACTCTGTGTTGTTGTTTCTGTCACACTGCTTTGCTTTATTTTGGCCAGGTCGCAGTTGAAAATGAGATATTGTTCTCAATTATTTTACCTGGTTAAAAAAAGGTGAAATAAAAAAAAACAAATAAATAATAAAAATAAAAATAAAAAAATAAATACAGCATCTTCTAAATGTGTGTTGAGAAACACTCCCTCCTGGTGGAGAACTGAGGAAGTGCACCTAAACCATTTAAACTAGCCACTTATAACAGTATCATTACCATCTGTTTGATATCTAATGGTTCATAGCAAAGTGTTGTTGAAGTGGTTGAAGACAGGTGCAGGTGTATAGAGCTGTAGTCAGTATTATATGAGAGGATCAGAGAGGGTTTTTGTAGAGGAGAGGGGGTATAGTGAAACACTGTGCTTCACTAGCAGCACAGAAATACACTGCACTGTCTTCAGCTTCTGTCACTTTGGGAAAATGTAGATACGCCATTTTATTAGCTGCAGCATCTCCACTGACATCAAAACGCCCTTTAAAGGAATCTTCCACCGTTGGACTGGTGAATCTCACATACCCAATGAGTTTCAGACCAGTGTTTTGGGCTGACTGTTGGTACCACAGTATCATGTTGTATCTTGAAACAGTGTGGCTGCAGGTGAGATTAACTTTGTCTTCAGGTCCTTTTAGTATTGCAGTAGGAGTCTGGTGAACTTTGTCTGTTTGTGACAGCCCTGTGGATGAAAACAGACCATCTGAAAGATACAGTATTACTCAGCATATTGACAGCACTATATTTCAGTAGAAAAATCTATCTTTCATGAGTGATTAAGTACCTGTCACCCATAGTGGTAGAGTTGCTACATGTATGAGAAGCTTGATCATGTTGATGGTTCTGGAGAGAAGAGTCACATGGACAAGGAGAAAGGGTTTTCAGATAGTCAGAGATGTCATGTCATCTAGTGGGAGTGTCAAATGTATGTCAGCATCCCAAATGGCACCCTATTCCCTTTCTAGTGCACTACTTTAGACCAGAGCCCATAGGGGGGAGAGGAGAATAAGTCAATAGAGAAGGGGAGCTGAACTGAGCTGCCGGAGGGGAAGGAAATGACATCACTTTGACGTCAGAACTTGTGTTGATATTCAAGCAGATCCCTTGTTCACCTACAGGTCTCCTGTTCAACTTAAAGGTGTATTGTGGAACATACCGGTATCTACATCATTAAAGGATTTCTCTTTTTATATAGATAGAAATGGAGTAATGGATTTTGACATTGTAACATTGAATAATGTATGTTAATGAGTGATGACACTAAACTGTAAATACTGGTATACTGTACTAGGACAGATATCACCTTATACCATCATCCATCTGTGTTTATTCATTGGCACTGAGTCAAAGTCAAACCTCAGATGCAGCTGTTCTGAGCCGTGGTCTAATATTACCATCAGACAGGGTTTTAGTAGAGAACAGGAGGAAGGCTACATCACTGTGTTGGCTGGCTGCACAGTAATAAACTGCACTGTGTTCAGGTCCTCTCAGACTCACTAGATGAAGATAAGCCTCTTTCCCACCGTCTCCACTCACATTGAAGTGCTTTTCAAATGATTTCTCCATGGTTATTGACTTGGTATATGCATAACCAATGAGTTTCATAGCAGTGTCTCCAGCTGACTGTTTGTACCATAGTATCACGTAGTAGTTAGGGATCGTATGGCTGCAGGTGAGTTGAACGTCTCCTCCAGGACCTTCTGTTAGTGCCACAGGCCTCTGATGAACCATGCTACTAAACAACTGCCCTGTGGACAGAGAGAGAAGGAGAGGAGATACGGAGAGAGAGAAGAGAGGTTAGAGAAGGTGACAGAGAGAGAGAGGAGAGAGAAGGTGATGAAGAGAGAGAAACATAGAGAGAGAAGATGCGAGAGAAAGGATATTTTATTCAGTTTGATGACATTTGTAGTATCGTTAGGCTTCTCATCGTAAGTGATTTAATACCTGTCACCCAGAGTGGTAGAGCTGCCAGGTGAATCAGAACTCTGAATATCATGATGAAGAAAAATATTATGATGATGATGAAGATGATGAATATGCTGAGGAAGACGATGATGACGAGGAGGTGATATGAGTGTCTCCTGGGTGAAGCTTCGAGGTGAAAGGAGATTGGCTGTTGTAGTAGCATGTTTCCTTCAGGATTGTGGAAAGTGACAGTGTTAGAGGGAGTGTCAGGAAGCCTGTACTGTAAAGCTTGCTCATAGGACCTCACTGTGAACATGACTGATTACATGATCATGACAATGAACCCATCAGACATTAGAAGAACTAGAGTTAGAGGTCCCCCTACAGTATGTGATGAGACCATCAGACATTAGAAGAACTAGAGTTAGAGGTCCCCCTACAGCATGTGATGAAACCATCTCTTTACATATTTTATTACATCCTATTGAAATACTGGGGTTTTTGTGCAGCTGTACTTGTTGTCTGTATCACTGTGTTGACTCACAGCACAGAAGTACATTCCACTGTCTCCTGTCTCCAACTTCTTCACTGTGAAAGATCCACTCTCAGCTACAGCCTTTCTGGCTGAGAATTTGTCTTTACTGAATTCCCCTGAATAGTCAGGTTGAGAACTGGGAGTAATGAAGACTACCTGCTTCATTCCCTCTCCTGGAAGCTGTCTGTACCAGTACATCTGGTAGTAGCTAGATCCTTTAGTGTGACTTCAGTTCATCTGAGCATCACTGTCTTTCGGTCCCCAGAGTATGGTGGGTGTCTGAGTGACTTCACTCCCCTCAACAAGACCTGTAATGACACAGTGAGAATGAAATCAATAGAGTTAGGTACAGTTAGACCTGAATACATCAAGACTCAGGAACATATGCTTGGAAACATCAATATATATAACTAGAGAAGTCCTTCATTGTAAATAAGAATTTTGTTCTTAACTTTCCTGGTTAAATAAATGAAACATTATGAAACTGTACCTGCAGCACAGAGCAGTGAGACAGTAACAGAGAAGAGAAATGTGAACATGTTTGATCACGTTATATGTGAGAGTGCTGGAAAGAGTCTGGTATCAATGTATATAAAACAAGAGGAGTGTCACATAGATGAATAGATGACAATCAGTAGACCACAGCAGGTTCCACCATATTCAACATGTCAGTGAAGTGGGAGGGACTGATGATCTGAATACATCATGCTAATTAGTGGTTCAGACTGTAGAGACCTTCACATTATTAAAGTTAGAGGTCCCCCTACAGTCCATGATGAGACCATCAGCTCTTTACATATTATATTCTATCTTATAGAGCTCACCAGCTTGTAGTACTAAAACACGGAAATGAGTCAGCATTTTCTACCTCTGGTTTGTTGACCCTTGCTATGGGAGAAATGAAGGGGGGAAATAATGGGGTTTTGGGATACAAGGTCTGAAGTTAACAAAGGATTTGTAGATATTATACATTTTGTTCTGTGCAATAACTTAAAACCTCTCTGGGCTTGGGTCTAGTTTCCTGAATTTCAATAAATCAGTCTTTTGGCGTGTGAGCAGATGGCGCGCACGTATGAATTTGCCTTTCCTATTGAACATACTTCTTTCCGTATTTTAGTTTATTAAAATTTTAGATAGATAAATAAAAACATTGTTTGACTTGTTTGGACCAATTTTAGTGGTTGCTTTTGGACTCCTTTGTCTGTCTGTTGAGCATTACTGAAATCAATGGTGCCAACTAAACTAACTTTTTGGGATATAAAGATTGATTTTATCGAACAAAACGAACCACTCAGGTTGTAGCTGGGACCCTTGGGATTGCAAAAGAGGAAGATCGTCAAAGGTAAGTGATTTATTTTATCACTATTTGTGATTTGGTGAAGCCTGTGCTGGTTGAAAAATATGTTAATGTGGGGCGCCGTCCTCAGACAATCGCATGGTATGCTTTCGCCGTAAAGCCTTTTTGGAATCTGAAAATACAGTTAGATTAACAAGAAGTTAAGCTTTTAAATGATATAAGACACTTGTATGTTCATGAATGTTTAATATTATAAATATTTACTTGAATTGCGCGCTAGCGGGACACCTAGCCCTAATTAACAATCAGTGCTATGGCATACATAACCATATCATCTGCATACAGAAAAATATCAAGGGATTTAATACAAAGACCAATATTATTCATATGAATAGTAAAGAGAACTGGTCCCAATACTGACCCCTGTGGTACACCTAATATCCTGGAAACTAGACTCAACACCATCAGAACGCACACATTGTGTCCTGTCTGTCAGATAGCTCTTAAACCATTTGCAAGACTCATTGTCCAGGCCCATTTCAGACAGTTTTTGAATGAGTAGGGAATGTTCAATGGTGTTGAATGCCTTGGAAAAGTCTAGAAATATGGCAGCACAATGACATTTATGATCTATGCAATTTAAAACATCATCTAAAACAAGTATAACAGCTGAAACAGCATTGCCAAATGTATTAGAGAAACGAGATATGAATCTCATTGGTGTAGAAAACACCCCACCCAGCGTATTATCGACCAATTAATAAAATGTTGTCATGCTGCGTCACGCAGTTGCTAAACTAACCATCACACAATCCCTCCTCAAAGTCGGGAAATGAGTAGAGAAAATGTCCTATTTTCCTCAAAGTACGTATTGTCACGATCCCAAAGCTATACAATATTAGAGATATCAAGTTTATTATCTGCAAAATTGTACTTCTTGTTGACGAAATTCATGCTTATGTATACCCCATCATGGTAGATGTCCCAGCTAGCACAGTGGATCTGGGTCGATTCCAGCCGAGAGTCAGACTCGGCCCAACGTCATGTGGCTAGGATGCGAGGATTGTGCTCGGGCCGATTCCGGTGAGAGTTACCTGGCCCAAATGTTACTTGGGGCCGATTGTGGCTACTCTCTGACAGATGATTACATAGGCTGCTGTATATAATTTACATTTCATTATTTATTTTTCCATATTGTCTCATTGTTTCTGTGATCAAAAAATACAATTATCATTTAAATGTAATTCTTTAAAAGTCCTGTGTTGTATTTTAATATTTTGATATTACTGCAAGACAATTGATACGCATTAAGAACTTTGTGGATGGAGCCTCCGGAGTGGTGCAGTCTAAAATACATAAGACACACTGTTTCTACAGATGCTGGTTCGAGACCCGGCTGCCACCAGGGGACCCATGACGTGACGCACAATTGGCTCAGTGTTGTTCAAGTTAGGGGAGGGTTTGGCCGGCAGGGATGTCCTTCTCCCATCACGCTGTAGTGACTCCTGTGGTGTGCTGGGAGCACACTGACACATATGTTGCTTCCTATGACAAACAATATTTTTTTTGTGGATGTTTATAATTTGTATGTATAAAATGTATAAAAGTAATATTTCAAATGACTAAATCGGGAAATTTGGAAACATTGTTTTTAATTTGCGTTACATCACTTCTGGGGGGGGGGGGGAATTTTGGAAAGATACTGGCAACGTCGACTGAATTACGGTAGACGGATACGGCCCGGTGTACTTGGGCTGATTCCTTACTGCTAGCTGGGATATCAGAGCAGCTTCAGTCTCTAGGTTTACCCCATAATGGTAGATATATCAGAGCAGCTTCAGTCTCTAGGTCTACCCCATCATGGTAGATATATCAGAGCAGCTTCAGTCTCTAGGTTTACCCCATCATGGTAGATATATCAGAGCAGCTTCAGTCTCTGGGTTTACCCCATCATGGTAGATATATCAGAGCAGCTTCAGTCTCTGGGTATACCACATCATGGTAGATATATCAGAGCAGCTTCACCTGCTGATACCACAGTATGGTGTTGTAGCTGGGGAGAGTGTGTTCCACCTGCTGATACCACAGTATGGTGTTGTAGCTGGGGAGAGTCTGTTCCACCTGCTGATACCACAGTATGGTGTTGTAGCTGGGGAGAGTGTGTTCTACCTGCTGATACCACAGTATGGTGTTGTAGCTGGGAAGAGTGTGTGAACAGGACAGCAGTTTCTCCAGAACTCTGAAATACTGAAGATGGAGACTGAAGAACGCTGGAACAGAGCAGTTCACCTGTTACAGAAGAGGAGAGAGAGACCTGCTTGTTATAACTACTGTAGTCATTCAGGAAATATATGGAATTATAGATTATTTTAGACGTTATCTAATCTGTGACCAAGAATAATCAAGAGATTCACATTCAAAGGTGGAAAATATCCAACAGTGAAAGATTGTTAGTTCAACACTGAGTCCAGATTAACCTTCAAAAGGACATGGATCTTCAACTCTCAGACTCCTTACTACACACCATAGTTTACTGTGGTACTGTGTCTGGTGAGTCCACATGGATTAGTTGAGCTGTAACTCCACCTACAGGAAAGACATGATATCATACCATACTGTATCATGGTCTCCTGTATGTCAGAGGGAACCTCCCCTTTCTATTAGACCAGCTGGTGAGTGTTTTGGCATTGAATCAGAGTCAGATACACTGTGATGTTAATACAGGTGTGATTAGTCTACAGTACACCAGGGAGGAGGTTTTTGTAGAGCAGAGAGGGAGATCTGATGCACTGTGTAAACTAGCAGCACAGTAATACACAGCACTGCTATTTGGAGTTAGTTGTTTGATGGTTAAGGTGCTGGTACCACCTGCATTAGCATCTCCTTCTATATCAAATCCAGCCTCAGGAGAACCAGATGTCCCGATCATGTATCCTAATAGCACTAATTCTCTGTAGTTTGATTGCTTGTACCAGAGGATACGATTGTAGCCTGATATACTATGTGAACACTCCATCTTAGCCAACTCTCCCTGGTTCTTGTACAGGTCTGCAGGTGTTTGGTGGACCTGATTACTGAGAGAAGAACCTTTATGGAGAGAAAGAGAGAGAGAGAAAGAGAGAGATAGAGAGAGAGAGAGAAAGAGAGAGAGAGAGAGAGATACAGAAAGAGGTGAAACAACAGATAGAGAAACATATTCACCTGAAACATGAAAACCAATCAAACAAGGATATTATTAGTTGATGAAATCAATGATCTGAATACCTGCAGCCCAGGCTGTGTAACCCATGGTGATGGAGATAAGAATTCTGATCATGTTGACTCACTGTTAAGGAGACAGAAAGAATGAGACAGACAAACCACTCCACATGAATTAGAGGTGGCTTCTCATCAACTCATCTCAGTGATCTTATAGAGGGATGCTGCCTCCTTATGAGAACATCTAAAACATCAGAGACCTGAGATGAACCCTGCAGGAGGAGTCTATGTGGGACAGGAAGCAGGGTTTTGTAGAGCAGAGAGGGAGATCTGATGCACTGCTATCTGGAGGTAGTTGATTAAAGGCTAAAGGAAATATTCACCCATTCTGAATGTTCTATTATTTTATCTCTGAGTGAGGTCCTATCGATGCCATGGGTCATTTCATGTTTTAATGTGTATCTGAGTTGTTGGCATTCAAGCAGGCAGACATTCGTCAGGTGTGACGTAGTTCTGTGATAAAGTGATAAAGAGTGAACCACCTCCCGGCCCGCTCAGTGATCACTTGGCTACACAGCTGATGCCTTCCGGACTCTTCCCCAACACTGCATGAACTACACTAGTCCACTGGATCCTTGCAGTAAGCTCTGGACCTTTGCATTGGATCATCGCTGCTAGCTAGCTGCTACCGAGAGGCTATAGTGGCTAACGCCCCTGTCCTGAAGCTAGCACCAGTTAGCCGTGAGCCAGGCGCATCTCTCGGCTAGCAAACTAAATTACTACAGCCACAATACTTCTTTCGCCAACTGGCCTGGACCCTTTGCCGACACGAAGCCCCGCCGTTCCACCACAACTGGTCTGCCGACGTAACTCCATCCGCTGTGCCCCCAACCGACCTTTGCCAGACGTCAGAGCAGGCGATTCTACTAGCCCCAGCCTGCTAACTTTAAACGCTGTGTCCCCAGCTTGCTAGGTAGAAGACGTCGGAGCAGGCGCTTCTACTAGCCCCAGTCTTCTAACTTTAAACCCTTTGTCTCCAGCTTGCTAGGTAGTAGACGTCGGAGCAGGCGCTTCTACTAGCCCCAGTCTTCTAACTTTAAACGCTGTGTCCCCAGCTTGCTAGGTAGTAGACGTCGGAGCAGGCGCTTCTACTAGCCCCGTCCTGCTAACTTTAAACGCTGTGTCTTCAGCTTGCTAGGTAGTAGACGTCGGAGCAGGCGCTTCTACTAGCCCCAGCCTGCTAACTTTAAACGCTGTGTCCCCAGCTTGCTAGGTAGTAGACGTCGGAGCAGGCGCTTCTACTAGCCCCGTCCTGCTAACTTTAAACGCTGTGTCTTCAGCTTGCTAGGTAGTAGACGTCGGAGCAGGCGCTTCTACTAGCCCCGTCCTGCTAACTTTAAACGCTGTGTCCCCAGCTTGCTAGGTAGTAGACGTTGGAGCAGGCGCTTCTACTAGCCCCAGTCTGCCAACTTTAAACGCTGTGTCCCCAGCTTGCTAGGTAGTAGACGTCGGAGCAGGCGCTTCTACTAGCCCCGTCCTGCTAACTTTAAACGCTGTGTCCCCAGCTTGCTAGGTAGTAGATGTCGGAGCAGGCGCTTCTACTAGCCCCGTCCTGCTAACTTTAAACACTGTGTCCCCAGCTTGCTAGGTAGTAGACGTCGGAGCAGGCGCTTCTACTAGCCCCAGACTGCTAACTTTAAACGCTGTATCTCCAGCTTGCTAGGTAGTAACAACTACCCAGCGGCATCCCTGTTCCATCTATTGCTGTTCACTGGACCCTATGATCACTTGGCTACATAGCTGATGTCTGCTGGACTGTTCATTAATCACGGTACTCCATTTTGTTTATTTGTTGTTTATCTGTTGCCCCTAGCCTCCAACTCAGGCCGAGTGTGTAGCTAACTGACCCTCTCTGCTCTTTCATCTCCATTTTACCTGTTGTTGTTGTCTTAGCTGATTAGCTGCTGTTGTCTTACCCGTTGTTGTCTTAGCCAGCTCTCCCAATCAGCAGCTGTGATTGCTTTATGCCTCCCATTATGTCTGTCTCAAATGTCAAAATGCCTTGAAAATTGTCCTTTAGGATAGTTATCATTGTTTTAGTTTACGCAAAGCCCCTATTCCCACTCAGCATGCCTCTGATACCTCCTTTGTCCCACCTCCCAGCCATTCTCAGGTCTCTACCACTCAAACATCCTCAGGTCTCTACCACTCAGCCATCATCAGGTCTCTACCACTCAGCCATCCTCATGTCTCTACCACTCAGCCATCCTCAGGTCTCTACCACTCAGCCGTCCTCAGGTCTCTACCACTCAGCCATCCTCATGTCTCCACCACTCAGCCATCCTCATGTCTCCACTACTCAGCCATCCTCATGTCTCCACCACTCAACCATCCCCAGGTCTCTACCACTCAGCCATCCTCTGATCTCCACCACTCAGCCATCCTCAGGTCTCTATTATATGGAATCCTCAGGTCTCTACTACTCAGCCATCCTCAGGTCTCTATTATATGGAATCCTCAGGTCTCTATCACTCAGCCATCCTCAGGTCTCTACTACTCAGCCATCCTCAGGTCTCTACCACTCAGCCTTCCTCAGGTGTCCACCACTCAGCCATCCTCAGGTCTCTACCACTCAGCCATCCTCAGGTCTCTACCACTCAGCCATCCTCAGGTCTCTACTACTCAGCCATCCCAGGTCTCTACCACTCAGCCTTCCTCAGGTGTCCACCACTCAGCCATCCTCAGGTCTCTACCACTCAGCCATCCTCAGGTCTCTACCACTCAGCCATCCTCAGGTCTCTACCACCAGCCATCCTCAGGTCTCTACTACTCAGCCATCCTCAGGTCTCGACCACTCAGCCATCCGCAGGTCTCTACCACTCAGCCATCCTCAGGTCTCTACTACTCAGCCATCCTCAGGTCTCCACCACTCAGCCATCCTCAGGTCTCTACCACTCAGCCATCCTCAGGTCTCTACTACTCAGCCATCCTCAGGTCTCTACCACTCAGCCATCCTCAGGTCTCTACCACTCAGCCATCCTCAGGTCTCTACTACTCAGCCATCCTCTGGTCTCTACTACTCAGCCATGCTCAGGTCTCCACCACTCAGCCATCCTCAGTTCTCTACTACTCAGCCGTCCTCAGGTCTCTACCACTCAGCCACACACACTGATACTGAGACACTTCACATACACATATACACACACACTCATTCACCCATGCTCATTCACTCAATACAGTATGTAGCCCTTGTATCGGATCATGTCTGGACAGAGAAAGTATGAGGGCCCGCCCATATCACATTCCCTGGCCCCCAGGGCACTCCTACACCAAATTCCCTGGCCCAGGCTCCCTAGGTCCCTCCCATACCACATTCCCTAGCCCAGGCCACCTAGAGCCACCGGCCCTGTCTCAGACCCCCTAGGGCCCTCCCATACCACCGGCCATGTCTCAGACCCCCTAGGGCCCTCCCATACCCCCTTCCCTGTCTCAGACCCCCTAGGGCCCTCCCATACCACCGGCCATGTCTCAGACCCCCTAGGGCCCTCCCATACCACCGGCCCTGCCTCAGAACCCGTAGGGCCCTCCAATACCACCGTCCCTGGTCCAGGCACCCATACTGTCCCAAATGACACCCTATTCCCTATATAGTGCACTAACTTTGACCGGGGCCCATATAGTGCCACGATACAGCATCTTCTAAATGTGTGTTGAGAAACACTCCCTCCTGGTGGAGAACTGAGGAAGTGCACCTAAACCATCTAAACTAGCCACTTATAACAGTATCATTACCATCTGTCTGATATCTAATGGTTCATAGCAAAGTGTTGTTGAAGTGGTTGAAGACAGGTGCAGGTGTATAGAGCTGTAGTCAGTATTATATGAGAGGATCAGAGAGGGTTTTTGTAGAGGAGAGAGGGTATAGTGAAACACT
Organism: Oncorhynchus clarkii lewisi; assembly: GCF_045791955.1. Lineage (NCBI taxonomy): Eukaryota > Metazoa > Chordata > Actinopteri > Salmoniformes > Salmonidae > Oncorhynchus > Oncorhynchus clarkii. Next base: position 43,241,276 of record NC_092171.1, on the reverse strand, counting down.
GTGCTTCACTAGCATCACAGAAATACACTGCACTGTCTTCAGCTTCTGGCACTTTGGGAAAATGTAGATACGCCATTTTATTAGCTGCAGCATCTCCACTGACATCAAAACGCCCTTTAAAGGAATCTTCCACCGTTGGACTGGTGTTCCACACATACCCAATGAGTTTCAGAGCAGTGTCTTGGGCTGACTGTTGGTACCACAGTATCATGTCGTATCTTTGATCAGTGTGGCTGCAGGTGAGATTAACTTTGTCTTCAGGTCCTTTTAGTATTGCAGTAGGAGTCTGGTGAACTTTGTCTGTTTGTGACAGCCCTGTGGATGAAAACAGACCATCTGAAAGATACAGTATTACGCAGCATATTGACAGCAATATATTTCAGTAGTAAATCTATCTTTCATGAGGGATTTAGTACCTGTCACCCATAGTGGTAGAGTTGCTACATGTATGAGAAGCTTGATCATGTTGATGGTTCTGGAGAGAAGAGTCACATGGACAAGGAGAAAGGGTTTTCAGATAGTCAGAGATGTCATGTCATCTAGTGGGAGTGTCAAATGTATGTCAGCATCCCAAATGGCACCCTATTCCCTTTCTAGTGCACTACTTTAGACCAGAGCCCATAGGGGGGAGAGGAGAATAAGTCAATAGAGAAGGGGAGCTGAACTGAGCTGCCGGAGGGGAAGGAAATGACATCACTTTGACGTCAGAAATTGTGTTGATATTCAAGCAGATCCCTTGTTCACCTACAGGTCTCCTGTTCAACTTAAAGGTGTATTGTGGAACATACCGGTATCTACATCATTAAAGGATTTGTCTTTTTATATAGATAGAAATGGAGTAATGGAATTTGACATTGTAACATTGCATAATGCATGTTAATGAGTGGTGACACTAAACTGTAAATACTGGTATACTGTACTATGACAGATATCACCTTATGCCATCATCCATCTGTGTTTATTCATTGGCACTGAGTCAAAGTCAAACCTCAGATGCAGGTGTTCTGAGCCGTGGTCTAATATTACCATCAGACAGGGTTTTAGTAGAGAACAGGAGGAAGTCTACATCACTGTGTTGGCTGGCTGCACAGTAATAAACTGCACTGTGTTCAGGTCCTCTCAGACTCACTAGATGAAGATAAGCCTCTTTCCCACTGTCTCCACTCACATTGAAGTGCTTTTCAAATGACATCTCCATGGTTATTAACTTGTAATTTGCATAACCAATGAGTTTCATAGCAGTGTCTCCTGCTGACTGTTTGTACCATAGTATCACGTAGTAGTTAGGGATCGTATGGCTGCAGGTGAGTTGAACATCTCCTCCAGGACCTTCTGTTAGTGCCACAGGCCTCTGATGAACCATGCTACTAAACAACTGCCCTGTGGACAGAGAGAGAAGGAGAGGAGAGAGAGGGAGAGGAGAGACAGGAGAGAGGTAGAGAAAGGATATTTTATTCAGTTTGATGACATTCGTAGTATTGTTAGGCTTCTCATCGTAAGTGATTTAATACCTGTCACCCAGAGTGGTAGAGCTGCCAGGTGAATCAGAACTCTGAACATCATGATGAAGAAAAAGATAATGATGAAGATGATGAATATGCTGAGGAAGACGATGATGATGTGATATGAGTGTCTCCTGGATGAAGCTCTGAGGTGAAAGGAGATTGGCTGTTGTAGTAGCATGTTTCCTTCAGGGTGGCGGATAGTGACAGTGTTAGAGGTAGTGTCAGGAAGCCTGTACTGTAAAGCTTGCTCATAGGACCTCATTGTAAACATGACTGATTACATGATCATGACAATGAACCCATCAGACATTAGAAGAACTAGAGTTAGAGGTCCCCCTACAGTATGTGATGAGACCATCAGACATTAGAAGAACTAGAGTTAGAGGTCCCCCTACAGCATGTGATGAGACCATCTCTTTACATATTATATTACATCCTGTTGAAATACTGGGGGTTTTTGTGCAGCTGTACTTGTTGTCTGTATCACTGTGTTCACTCACAGCACAGAAGTACATTCCACTGTCTCCTGTCTCCAACTTCTTCACTGTGAAAGATCCACTCTCAGCTACAGCCTTAACAGTTGGGTATTTGTCTTTACTGAATTCCCCTGAATAGTCAGGTTGAGAACTGGGAGTAATGAAGACTACCTGCTTCATTCCTTCTCCTGGAAGCTGTCTGTACCAGTACATCTGGAAGTAGCTAGATCCCTTAGTGTGACTGCAGTTCATCTGAGCATCACTGTCTTTCAGTTTCCAGAGTATGGTGGGTATCTGAGTGACTTCACTCCCCTCAACAAGACCTGTAAGGACACAGTGAGAATGAAATCATTAGAGTTAGGAACAAATAGACCTGAATACATCAAGACTCAGGAACATATGCTTGGAAACATCAATATCTATAACTAGAGAAGTCCTTCATTGTAAATAAGAATTTTGTTCTTAACTTTCCTGGTTAAATAAATGAAACATTATGAAACTACCTGCAGCACAGAGCAGTGAGACAGTAACAGAGAAGAGAAATGTGAACATGTTTGATAACGTTATATGTGAGAGTGCTGGAAAGAGTCTGGTATCAATGTATATAAAACAAGAGGAGTGTCACATAGATGAATAGATGACAATCAGTAGACAACAGCAGGTTCCACCATATTCAACATGTCAGTGAAGTGGGAGGGACTGATGATCTGAATACATCATGCTAATTTGTGGTTCAGACTGTAGAGACCTTCATATTATTAAAGTTAGAGGTCCCCCTACAGTCCATGATGAGACCATCAGCTCTTTACAGATTATATTGTATCCTATAGAGCTCGCCAGCTTGTAGTCCTAAAACACGGAAATGAGTCAGCATTTTCTACCTCTGGTTTGTTGACCATTGCTATGGGAGAAATGAAGGGGGAAAATAATGGGGTATTGGGATATAAGGTCTGAAGTTAACAAAGGCTTTGTAGATCTTATACATTTTGTTCTGTGCAATAACTTAAAACCTCTCTGGGCTTGGGTCTAGTTTCCTGAATTTCATTAAATCAGTCTTTTGGCGTGTGAGCAGATGGCGCGCACGTATGAATTTGCCTTTCCTATTGAACATACTTCTTTCCGTATTTTAGTTTATTAAAATTTTAGATAGATAAATAAAAACATTGTTTGACTTGTTTGGACAAATTTTAGTGGTTGCTTTTGGACTCCTTTGTCTGTCTGTTGAGCATTACTGAAATCAATGGTGCCAACTAAACTTACTTTTTGGGATATAAAGATGGATTTTATCGAACAAAACGAACCACTCAGGTTGTAGCTGGGACCCTTGGGATTGCAAAAGAGGAAGATCTTCAAAGGTAAGTGATTTATTTTATCACTATTTGTGATTTTGTGAAGCCTGTGCTGGTTGAAAAATATGTTAATGTAGGGCGCCGTCCTCAGACAATCGCATGGTATGCTTTCGCCGTAAAGCCTTTTTGGAATCTGACAATACAGTTAGATTAACAAGAAGTTAAGCTTTTAAATTATATAAGACACTTGTATGTTCATGAATGTTTAATATCATAAATATTTACTTGAATTGCGCGCCCTCCAATTTCAATATAGTCTAGAAATATGTCTAGTGTGTTCCACCTGCTGATACCACAGTATGGTGTTGTAGCTGGGGAGAGTGTGTGAACAGGACCGCAGTTTCTCCAGAACTCTGAAATACTGAAGATGGAGACTGAGGAACGCTTGAACAGAGCCGTTCACCTGTTACAGAAGAGGAGAGAAAGACCTGTTTGTTATAACTACTGTAGTCATTCAGGATACAGTGGGGCCAAAAATATTTAGTCAGCCACCAATTGTGCAAGTTCTCCCACTTAAAAAGATGAGAGAGGCCTGTCATTTTCATCATTTTCATCATTTTCATCACTTCAACTATGACAGACAAATTGAGAAAAAAAATCTAGAAAATCACGTTGTAGGATTTTTTAATGAATTTATTTGCAAATTATGGTGGAAAATAAGTATTTGGTCAATAACAAAAGTTTATCTCAATACTTTGTTATATACCCTTTGCTGGCAATGACAGAGGTCAAACGTTTTCTGTAAGTCTTCGCAAGGTTTTCACACACTGTTGCTGGTATTTTGGACCATTCCACCATGCAGATCTCCTCTAGAGCAGTGATGTTTTGGGGCTGTTGCTGGGCAACATGGACTTTCAACTCCCTCCAAAGATTTTCTAAGGGGTTGAGATCTGGAAACTGGCTAGGCCACTCCAGGACCTTGAAATGCTTTTTACGAAGCCACTCCTTCGTTGCCCAGGCGGTGTGTTTGGGATCATTGTCATGCTGAAAGACCCAGCCACGTTTCATCTTCAATGCCCTTGCTGGTGGAAGGAGGTTTTCACTCAAAATCTCACGATACATGGCCCCATTCATTCTTTCCTTTACACGGATCAGTAATCCTGGTCCCTTTGCAGAGAAACAGCCCCAAAGCATGATGTTTCCACCCCCATGCTTCACAGTAGGTATGGTGTTCTTTGGATGCAACTCAGCATTCTTTGTCCTCCAAACACGACGAGTTGAGTTTTTACCAAAAAGTTATATTTTGGTTTCATCTGACCATATGACATTCTCCCAATCTTCTTCTGGATCATCCAAATGCTCTCTAGCAAACTTGAGACGGGCCTGGGCATGTACTGGCTTAAGCAGGGGGACACGTCTGGCACTGCAGGATTTGAGTCCCTGGCGGCGTAGTGTGTTACTGACGGTAGGCTTTGTTACTTTGGTCCCAGCTCTCTGCAGGTCATTCACTAGGTCCCCTCGTGTAGTTCTGGGATTTTTGCTCACCATTCTTGTGATCATTTTGACCCCCCGGGGTGAGATCTTGCGTGGAGCCCCAGATCGAGGGAGATTATCAGTGGTCTTGTATGTCTTCCATTTCCTAATATTTGCTCCCACAGTTGATTTCTTCAAACCAAGCTGCTTACCTATTGCAGATTCAGTCTTCCCAGCCTAGTGCAGGTCTACAATTTTGTTTTTGCTGTCCTTTGACAGCTCTTTGGTCTTGGCCAAAGTGGAGTTTGGAGTGTGACTGTTTGAGGTTGTGGACAGGTGTCTTTTATACTGATAACAAGTTCAAACAGGTGCCATGAATACAGGTAATGAGTGGAGGACAGAGGAGCCTCTTAAAGAAGAATTTACAGGTCTGTGAGAGCCAGAAATCTTGCTTGTTTGTTATTGACCAAATACTTATTTTCCACCAGAATTTGCTAATTAATTCATTAAAAGCAGTTCACCTGTTACAGAAGAGGAGAGAGAGACCTGTTTGTTATAACTACTGTAGTCATTCAGGAAATGTATGGAATTATAGATTATTTTAGACATTATCTAATCTGTGACCAAGAATAATCAAGAGATTCAGGTTAATAGATAGAAAATATCCAACAAAGATTGTTAGTTCAACACTGAGTCCAGATGAACATTCAAAAGGACATGGATCTTCAACTCTCAGACTCTCAGACTCCTTACTACACACCATAGTTTACTGTGGTACTGTGTCTGGTGAGTCCACATGGATTAGTTGAGCTGTAACTCCACCTACAGGAAAGACATGATATCATACCATACTGTATCATGGTCTCCTGTATATCAGAGGGAACCTCCCCTTTCTGTTAGACCAGCTGGTGAGTGTTTTGGCATTGAATCAGAGTCAGATACAGTGTGATGTTAATACAGGTGTGATTAGTCTACAGTACACCAGGGAGGAGGTTTTTGTAGAGCAGAGAGGGAGATCTGATGCACTGTGTAAACTAGCAGCACAGTAATACACAGCACTGCTATTTGGAGTTAGTTGATTGATGGTTAAGGTGCTGGTACCACCTGCATTAGCATCTCCTTCTATATCAAATCCAGCCTCAGGAGAACCAGATGTCCCAATCATGTATCCTATTAGCACTAACTCTCTGTAGTTGGATTGCTTGTACCAGAGGATATGATTATAGTTTGATATACTATGTGAACACTCCATCATAGCCGACTCTCCCTGGTTCTTGTACAGGTCTTCAGGACTCTGGTGAACCTGGTTACTGAGAGAAGAACCTTTAGGGAGAGAGAGAGAGAGAGAGAGAGAGACAGAGAGAGAGACAGAGAGAGAGACAGAGAGAGAGAGAGATACAGAAAGAGGTGAATCAACATAAATAAACATATTCACCTGAAACATGAAAACCAATCAAACAAGGATATTATTAGTTGATGAAATCAATGATCTGAATACCTGCAGCCCAGGCTGTGTAACCCATGGTGATGGAGATAAGAATTCTGATCATGTTGACTCACTGTTAAGGAGACAGAAAGAATGAGACAGACAAACCACTCCACATGAATTAGAGGAGGCTTCTCATCAACTCATCTCAGTGATCTTATATAGAGGGATGCTGCCTCCTTATGAGAACATCTAAAACATCAGAGACCTGAGATGAACCCTGCAGGAGGAGTCTATGTGGGACAGGAAGCAGGGTTTAGTAGAGCAGAGAGGGAGATCTGATGCACTGATATCTGGAGGTAGTTGATTGATGGTTAAAGGAAATATTCACCCATTTTGAATGCTCTATAATTTTATCTCTGAGTGAGGTCCTATCGATGCCATGGGTCATTTCATGTTTTAATGTGTATCAGAGTTGTTGGCATTCAAGCAGGCAGACATTGGTCTGGTGTGACGTAGTACTTTGATAAAGTGATAAAGAGTGGCCCACCTCCCGGCCCGCTCAGTGATCACTTGGCTACACAGCTGATGTCTTCCGAATCTTCCCCAACACTGCATGAACTACACTAGTCCACTGGATCCGTGCAGTAAGCTCTGGACCTTGGCATTGGATCATCGCTGCTAGCTAGCTGCTACCGAGAGGCTATAGTGGCTAACGCCCCTGTCCTGAAGCTAGCACCAGTTAGCCGTGAGCCAGGCGCATCTCTCGGCTAGCAAACTAAAATTACTACAACCACAATACTTCTTTCGCCAACTGGCCTGGACCCTTTGTCGACACGAAGCCCCGCCGTTCCACCACAACTGGTCTGCCGACGTAACTCCATCCGCTGTGCCCCCAACCGGCCTTTGCCAGACGTCGGAGCAGGCGCTTCTACTAGCCCCAGTCTGCTAACTTTAAACGCTGTGTCCCCAGCTTGCTAGGTAGTAGACGTCAGAGCAGGCACTTCTACTAGCCCCGGCCTGCTAACTTTAAACGCTGTGTCTCCAGCTTGCTAGGTAGTAGACGTCGGAGCAGGCGATTCTACTAGCCCCGGCCTGCTAACTTTAAACGCTGTGTCTCCAGCTTGCTAGGTAGTAACAACTACCCAGCAGCTTCCCTGTTCCATCTATTGCTGTTCACTGGACCCTATGATCACTTGGCTACATAGATGATGGCTGCGGGACTGTTCATTAATCACGGTACTCCATTTTTTTTATTTTTTTTTATCTGTTGCCCCTAGCCTCAAACTCAGGCCCTGTGTGTAGTTAACTGACCCTCTCTGGCCTTTCATCTCCATTTTACCTGTTGTTGTTGTCTTAGCTGATTAGCTGTTGTTGTCTTACCCGTTGTTGTCTTAGCTAGCTCTCATAATCAACAGCTGTGATTGATTTTTGGTAATATCTGAAAATGTAGCTAGCTAGACTATCTTACCTGTATACATGGATGGACGCTTCTCCCTCTCTCACGGGTGCCATCGCTAATCAAGTTAACTTGTAATGAATAAATTTGAAGCATATAATATCTGAAAATGTAGGTCGACCCGTGTACATGGATGGATGCTTCACGTTAGACTGGAACCACTCTAACTAAATACGATGTCCTGTGTCGTTTCCGTTTAGTTTGTAGCTACTGCTTGTTTGGCCCGATGTGTCAAGTCACTCCGGTTCACACCGATCGTGTGCAGAAAGTCACATCACAACTATTGTCCCATTGATATTTGTCGATAGCGCCCGCTAAATTCAGGGCAGCAATGTTGTTGAGAACAGTAGGAACACTTTTGCAGCTCTCCGTGGCTAACCTTAGTCCTTTTTTCGAAAGATATATCTACACATACTAAGCAGCTCATGTTATAGTCAGAAGCATGCTACATGGCAAACCAATCTAAACTCATCTCTTGTCACGTTCAGCCCAACCATTATCTCAGCCAATCATGACTAGCAGGAAGGTTCCTGTCTTTTTTTGGTGGCTAAACAAACTCGTAATTTAAAAATGTTTATTCGTATTTACAGATGGCATTCAAGTTTGTTTTTAAGGCACATGAAAGTTCACGTTCCAGAAGGCATTTCTGCCAAAAAAAACACATTTTGATAAACAAAATAAAATAAATGACATTAAAATGCCTCTCCTGTGATGTAGTGACATGCAACATATGCATAACTTCCTGAAACAGGTCACCAATGGATTCCTATTCTTACCTGAGATGATGTCTCTCTCTTGTCCTAGATGTTATCTACAGGTGTGCAGAGAGAGAGAGAGAGAGAGAGAGAGAGAGAGAGAGAGAGAGAGAGAGAGAGAGACCAAACTTAAGGAAAGCTTTGTCTATGTACAGACTCAGTGAGCATTGCTATTGAGAGAGGTCGCCTGGCTCCCAAGAAAAGACAGAATATGTGCCAACTGTCCAGAAAATGAGGTGGAAACTGAGTTGCACTTCCTAACCTCCTGCCAAATGTATGACCATATTAGAGACACATATTTCCCACAGATCATACAGACCCACAAAGAATTTGAAAACAAATCCAACATTTGGGGAGGCAGGGTAGCCTAGTGGTTAGGGCATTGGACTAGCAACTGCAAGGTGTCGTTCTGAACAGGCAGTTAACTCCCTGTTCCTAGGCCGTCATTGAACATAAGAATTTGTTCTTAAACTGACTTGCCAAGTAAAATAAATAAAACATGAATGAACTCACACATCTGTTAGGCAAAATACCACAATGTGCCATCACAGCTGCAAGGTGTGACTTGTTGCCAGTGGAGAATAAACAACATTGTAAACACCACCAATCTGTTTATTTATCTTCCCCTACTATTCATACTACAGCTATTTGCACATTGCTAACTGATAACACCTGAAATGTCTATTTTTTTTAAAACCTTTTTGAGTGAAACGTTTACTGTTAATTTCCTCATCATTTTTTCCTGATGTTGTTAAATTAGTTTCTTCTCACTTTTGTTCATTGTTTATTTGACTTGCTTTGGCGATGTAAACACTTTTCCCATGCCAATACAGCTCATTTGAATTGAGAGAAATAGAGAGAGAGAGAGGGGGCCCAGACAGAGGAGGGTTTTTGTAGAGGTAGTAGGGAGTCTACAGCACTGTGGTAATACTGCACAGAAATAAACAGCACTGTCTTCCTGCTTCAGACCAGAGATAGAGAAGTTTCCATAACTACGGCCATCCCCCTGGATATGGATCTTCCCTTTCACATATTCTTCTGAATAGGCAAAATTCAGATTGAGATATCCTAGTAGTTTGAGAGTCCTGTGTATGTCTTGTTTGTACCAGAGCATGCGATCATAGTTGGTGATAGAGTGTGAACAGTGGATCTCCTGATCAACAGAGCTTCCGTGGTTCTTGATAAGAGCAGAAGGAGACTGGTGAACTTTATGTGCAGAGGAACCTGTAAAGAGAGAGAGGAGATAAGCCCATTGAATTGAATTTAATTGAGAGAGACAGAGGGAAATAGGGAGAGAGGTAGAGAGAGAGAGAGAGGAACAGCAAGAGAAAGAGAGAAAGGAAACGAACAGAACAGAACGAGGAGAGGGACAAGTATTTAACACTGGGAAAACCATCAGTCCAATATCAATCTGTCTCATCTCACTATTCTCCTCACCCCTGGTCCATGGCAGATATAGAGAGCAGATTAAGAAGACCACAAGGATCATGATGACAACAAAATGAATGATCATAGAGTTGTAATTTGTGAAAAGGTTTTACTAGTCTTGTAATGTGCGACTAATGTATCAGCTGCAGCTACAGTCACCCAACTAAAACTAACTAAGTTGTAACAGAGGTGGCCGTTCTGGAGCACACTGGCTGCGAATAGGCTACACGAACAAGGGAGGAGTCAGGAAGTGACATCACAATGACTATAGAGGCACAGTTCCTTATCTTCCATCAGGTAGGAGGAGTCAGCTGGAGTAGGCCCCGCAGCAGACAGAGACCACCAGGCAGGTGTTCCACCTCCACCTCTTCAATTCAATTCTAATAGCTTTTATTCCTGGCAGGGAACTTAATGTGTGGTGATGAATGGTACTTAATATATAACAACAACATAGAACACTAGAACATGTAGGCTACAGTATAAGGGATTAGAAGCATTCTATGCTATTCCAGGGTATACACATATACAGTATAAACAAATACAAATCAAAACTTCAAGAGTTAAGGAGTTTGATGGATATTGGCACAAATCCAGAAGCTACTCTCTTAGATTTGAAAGGGAGAGCTCTGTACTTGCACCCGGGGTGGTCTACACCTGGAGGGTAGGGAGTTATACTGGTCTATACCTGGAGGGTAGGGGGCTAAACTGGTGTATACCTGGAGGGTAGGGGGCTAAACTGGTCTATACCTGGAGGGTTAGGGGTCTATACTGGTCTATACCTGGAGGGTAGAGGTCTTTACCTGGAGGGTAGGGGTCTATATCTGGAGGGTAGGGGGCAAAACTTGTCTATACCTGGAGGGTAGGGGTCTATACCTGGAGGGTAGGGGGCTATACTGGTCTATACCTGGAGGGTAGGGGTCTATACCTGGAGGGCAGGGGTCTATACCTGGAGGGTAGGGGTCTATACCTGGAGGGTAGGGGGCTAAACTGGTCTATACCTGGGGGGTAGGGGTCTATACTGGTCTATACCTGGAGGGTAGGGGTCTATACTGGTCTATACCTGGGGGGTAGGGGTCTATACTGGTCTATACCTGGAGGGTAGGGGTCTATACCTGGAGGGTAGGGGGCTAAACTGGTGTATACCTGGAGGGTAGGGGGCTAAACTGGTCTATACCTGGGGGGTAGGGGTCTATACTGGTCTATACCTGGAGGGTAGGGGTCTATACCTGGAGGGTAGGGGGCTAAACTGGTGTATACCTGGAGGGTAGGGGGCTAAACTGGTCTATACCTGGAGGGTAGGGGTCTATACTGGTCTATACCTGGAGGGTAGAGGTCTTTACCTGGAGGGTAGGGGTCTATATCTGGAGGGTAGGGGGCAAAACTTGTCTATACCTGGAGGGTAGGGGTCTATACCTGGAGGGTAGGGGGCTATACTGGTCTATACCTGGAGGGTAGGGGTCTATACCTGGAGGGCAGGGGTCTATACCTGGAGGGTAGGGGTCTATACCTGGAGGGTAGGGGTCTATACCTGGAGGGTAGGGGGCTAAACTGGTGTATACCTGGAGGGTAGGGGGCTAAACTGGTCTATACCTGGAGGGTAGGGGTCTATACTGGTCTATACCTGGAGGGTAGAGGTCTTTACCTGGAGGGTAGGGGTCTATATCTGGAGGGTAGGGGGCAAAACTTGTCTATACCTGGAGGGTAGGGGTCTATACCTGGAGGGTAGGGGGCTATACTGGTCTATACCTGGAGGGTAGGGTTCTATACCTGGAGGGCAGGGGTCTATACCTGGAGGGTAGGGGTCTATACCTGGAGGGTAGGGGTCTATACCTGGAGGGTAGGGGGCTAAACTGGTCTATACCTGGAGGGTAGGGGTCTATATCTGGAGGGTAGGGGGCTAAACTGGTCTATATCTGGATGGTAGGGGTCTATACCTGGAGGGTAGGGGGCTAAATTGGTTTATACCTGGAGGGTAGGGGACTAAACTGGTCTATACCTGGAGGGTAGGGGTATATACCTGGAGGGTAGGGGTCTATACCTGGAGGGTAGGGGGCTAAACTGGTCTATACCTGGAGGGTAGGGGGCTAAACTGGTCTATACCTGGAGGGTAGGGGGTTATACTGGTCTATACCTGGAGGGTAGGGGGCTAAACAGGTCTATTCCATAGAGGGTAGGGGTCTATACTGATCTATACCTGGAGGGTAGGGGTCTATACCTGGAGGGTGGAGGTCTACACTGGTCTATACCTGGAGGGTAGGGGTTTATACTGGTCTATACCTGGAGGGTAGGGGTCTATATTGATCTATACCTGGAGGGTAGGGGGCTAAACTGGTCTATTCCATAGAGGGTAGGGGTCTATACTGATCTATACCTGGAGGGTAGGGGTCTATACTGGTCTATACCTGGAGGGTAGGGGGCTAAACTGGTGTATACCTGGAGGGTAGGGGGCTAAACTGGTCTATACCTGGAGGGTAGGGGTCTATACTGGTCTATACCTGGAGGGTAGAGGTCTTTACCTGGAGGGTAGGGGTCTATATCTGGAGGGTAGGGGGCAAAACTTGTCTATACCTGGAGGGTAGGGGTCTATACCTGGAGGGTAGGGGGCTATACTGGTCTATACCTGGAGGGTAGGGGTCTATACCTGGAGGGCAGGGGTCTATACCTGGAGGGCAGGGGTCTATACCTGGAGGGTAGGGGTCTATACCTGGAGGGTAGGGGGCTAAACTGGTGTATACCTGGAGGGTAGGGGGCTAAACTGGTCTATACCTGGAGGGTAGGGGTCTATACTGGTCTATACCTGGAGGGTAGAGGTCTTTACCTGGAGGGTAGGGGTCTATATCTGGAGGGTAGGGGGCAAAACTTGTCTATACCTGGAGGGCAGGGGTCTATACCTGGAGGGTAGGGGTCTATACCTGGAGGGTAGGGGTCTATACCTGGAGGGTAGGGGGCTAAACTGGTCTATACCTGGAGGGTAGGGGTCTATATCTGGAGGGTAGGGGGCTAAACTGGTCTATATCTGGATGGTAGGGGTCTATACCTGGAGGGTAGGGGGCTAAATTGGTCTATACCTGGAGGGTAGGGGGCTAAACTGGTCTATACCTGGAGGGTAGGGGTATATACCTGGAGGGTAGGGGTCTATACCTGGAGGGTAGGGGGCTAAACTGGTCTATACCTGGAGGGTAGGGGGCTAAACTGGTCTTTTCCTGGAGGGTAGGGGGTTATACTGGTCTATACCTGGAGGGTAGGGGTCTATACCTGGAGGGTAGGGGGTTATATTGGTCTATACCTGGAGGGTAGAGGTCTACACTGGTCTATACCTGGAGGGTAGGGGTTTATACTGGTCTATACCTGGAGGGTAGGGGTCTATATTGATCTATACCTGGAGGGTAGGGGGCTAAACTGGTCTATTCCATAGAGGGTAGGGGTCTATACTGATCTATACCTGGAGGGTAGGGGTCTATACTGGTCTACACCTGGGTAGGGGTATATACCTGGCGGGTAGGGGTCTATACCTGGAGGGTAGGGGTCTATACTGGTCTATACCTGGAGGGTAGGGGTATATACCTGGAGGGTAGGGGTCTATACTGGTCTATACCTGGCGGGTAGGGGTCTATACCTGGAGGGTAGGGGTCTATACTGGTCTATACCTGGAGGGTAGGGGTATATACCTGGAGGGTAGGGGTCTATACTGGTCTATACCTGGAGGGTAGGGGTCTATACCTGGAGGGTAGGGGTATATACCTGGAGGGTAGGGGGCTATACTGGTCTATACCTGGAGGGTAGGGGTCTATACCTGGAGGGCAGGGGTCTATACCTGGAGGGTAGGGGTCTATACCTGGAGGGTAGGGGGCTATACTGGTCTATACCTGGAGGGTAGGGGTCTATACCTGGAGGGTAGGGGTCTATATCTGGAGGGTAGGGGTCTATATCTGGAGGGTAGGGGGCTAAACTGGTCTATACCTGGAGGGTAGGGGTCTATACTGGTCTATACCTGGAGGGTAGGGGTCTATACCTGGAGGGTAGGGGTCTATACCTGGAGGGTAGGGGTCTATACCTGGAGGGTAGGGGTCTATATCTGGAGGGTAGGGGGCTAAACTGGTCTATACCTGGGGGGTAGGGGTCTATACTGGTCTATACCTGGAGGGTAGGGGTCTATACTGGTCATTCAGTTTGTGTGTTATATCAATAGCTATTTTGTTCCCGTTAGTTTTGACAGCTATTTTGTTTTATTCTAATTTGTATTGTTTCCTTTGTCAATATAACAATACAATTAGATTAGACCAATCAGGAACGTGACAAACATACATAGTAGTATACAATACACAAGATAGAAGGAAACTAACTTTTCATTTTCCACCCACACCCACACCCCCACGCACACGCACGCATGCACACGCACACACCAACTCACACACACAACACTTCCACGCACGCACACACACACACCCTCCACAGCTCTGTGCCTGATTGCTTCTATAAGTGTTTGTTTTTTCAGGGCCCCAGGTGCAGGGTTCACTAGGTACCCTGTATGTTGCATTGGTACACTACACTGAGTATACGCTGTAAAGTTGGCTTGAATTAAATAACTATTTTGGTGAAATAAAACAGTTTTAACCCTTTTCCTATATGGACAGGGACAAATTGAAATGTTTCTAACAGAAGATGCAGAGTTAGTCCACTTGTCCAGTAGTACATGCCAGTCTTGGTGGTGTTGTCTTGAACATAACTTAGATTGACTCGTTTCCCCAACTTTACCAGGAGGCTGCTTCAGAGACAGGCCTTTAGAAGGGGAATACAAACATGAGTTAAACCTTGAGAAACGCATTCATGAGTTATGCATAGCACAGAATAGAATATAAGATTATAAGATATTATCATTATCATAGTGGACAGGTACACAGGTTGTCAATGGGAATGTTTTTACAAGAGGGAATCAGAAGAACTAACATGATGTCACTCATCACAGTCAGTCAGAGAGGAGGAAGTCACATGATGAAAGACACTTTAATTATATATATTTTTTAATGTAACCTTTATTTAACTAGGTCAAGTCAGTTAAGAACAAATTCTTATTTACAATGACAGCTTACCCTGACAACACCGGGCCAATTGTGCGCTGCCCTATGGGACTCCCAATCACGGCCAGGTTGTGATACAGCCTGGATTCGAACCAGGGTGTCTGTAGGGATGCCTTAGCACTGAGATGCAGTGCCTTAGACCGCTGCTCCACTCTTTTGATGTAAAGAGTATTTTAACAACCCATTCATCTGTGTTTGAGGCATAAGGGTGCATGTCATTATGGCAAAATAGTTTAGCCCCCTATTAGTGTTCTAATGACTTACCTTGTTGATTAAAGGCCAAATAAAATTCTATGATTAAATACGCTTTTTTAAAAAAATATATATATATATATATTTGTAAAGTAGTAGTAGTGGGAGTTAGCCACATTCTCCATAAGGGTTCGCTAACAGTCCGTCAACAGAAGCGCCCCCTGGCGGAGATGGGGCTGAGGGAGAGAGAAGACATATCTGACTACTTCTAAGAAAAGATGAACAACAACCAGCTAAAACAGTTTAAGTTTTTTTATACATGTAATACATTGGTTTATGTTTGAAACATCTGCTGTATCGGTCCACAAAGTCAGAGAAGAAAAGTAAACAGAGAAAGAATGCAGATTTTGTACGTGGCACGTTTACGTGGCGTGAACAATGAGCGTTACCCGGAACTGCTACATTTGGCAGAAACATTTCGAGCTAGATAGCTATAAAGAATAATAGCTAAGTGCAGTTAGTTTTGCTCAAAAATTATTCAAAAATAAATAAAATAGCTACATTGAAGAGTACGATATGGGCAATACACTTTCTAGAGATGACAACGTGTCAACTGTAGCCAACAATACTTTGTGAGGGAAGATAGTTAGCCTAGCAGGCTATCTAATTTTGCTAACGTTACAGTAGCTACTACTAGATGATGTTTAGATTTCTGCAAAAGTAAGAAGCAGATTAGCTAGATTGACATGATTGCATAAACAACCGTGTTCAATGTCGTAGTGGTTAAATCGTAGAGTTATTTAGCAGAACTGACCACATGGCTGTTTAGACCACTGTGCAGATAGTTTTAGTTATCTATCATTGCTGCGAAGTCGATTCTTGTGATCAATGATTGACATTTTAGTCATTTAAGTATAAGAGCGACTTACAATTCATGAATTTGTTTTAAGATAGTTAGGTGAGACGACACATCACGTTAAATTTTCCCTCAACAAAGTATTTATCACCAAAGGCAGTGCTAGTGGGAAAAGAGAAGTACCATTTGATTTGTTATTTTTTATACTTGGCGTTATCTGTCTAGCAATCAAGCTTGCCAACCTATCTATCTAGTCAGTTTCTGGATTGAGACTAGTCTGTTTACCGCTCTAGCTACCACTTTCCAATAGTCAGGCTAATTGTTGCATAGAAAAGCACCGCTGCAATTATGTCTATGGACGACTTCACTTCGATCAGCCTGCTGTCCCTGGCCATGTTGGTGGGGTGTTATGTGTCTGGAACCATTCCTCTGGCTGTCAACTTCTCAGAGGTGAGTAGCACTCAAACTTTGCCTGAGTGACATAATTGAACTTGAAGCGGAGACTTCAGCTGAAGTCCTTAGCTACTGAGATCACTATGCAAATAAAGGCACACATTTCGCTACACTCGCATTAACATCGGCTAACCATGTGTATGTGACATAAGATTTGATTTGATTTTAGTGTATCAATCAGACTGTTCTAACCGTCACATGCAATTCTACATCTTCAGTGACGTTAGCTAGCCTAATAATTGCTATTCCGAGGCCAAAGTTAATGTGTTGACTATTGATCCTTACCCCTCTCCTGTCCTGGTTGTCCTGCTGATGAACCCCCCTGTCCTGGTTGTCCTGTTGATGAACCCCTCTCCTGTCCTGGTTGTCCTGTTGATGAACCCCCCTGTCCTGGTTGTCCTGCTGATGAACCCTCTGTCCTGGTTGTCTGGTCCTGCAGGAGAAGCTGAAGCTGGTGACGGTCCTGGGAGCAGGGCTGCTGTGTGGTACTGCCCTGGCTGTCATCATCCCCGAGGGGGTCCATGCCCTGTATGAGGAGGTCCTGGAGGGTGAGACTCAATCTGCATACCAAATGGAACCCTATTCCCTTTATACTGGTCCAATGTTAGCTAGCTCTGGTCCAACGTTAGCTAGCTCTGGTCCAACGTTAGCTAGCTCTGGTCTAACGTTAGCTAGCTCTGGTCCAACGTTAGCTAGCTCTGGTCCAACGTTAGCTAGCTCTGGTCCAACGTTAGCTAGCCCTGGTCCAACGTTAGCTAGCCCTGGTCCAACGTTAGCTAGCTCTGGTCCAACGTTAGCTAGCTCTGGTCCAACGTTAGCTAGCTCTGGTCCAACGTTAGCTAGCTCTGGTCCAACGTTAGCTAGCCCTGGTCCAACGTTAGCTAGCTCTGGTCCAACGTTAGCTAGCTCTGGTCCAACGTTAGCTTGCTCTAGTCCAACGTTAGCTAGCTGGTCTCAGTCTCTACTGTCTGGGTTAGGGTCTCGGTCTCTACTGTCTGGGTTAGGGTCTCGGTGTCTACTGTCTGGATTAGGGTCTCAGTCTCTACTGTCTGGGTTAGGGTCTCAGTGTCTACTGTCTGGATTAGAGTCTCAGTCTCTACTGTAGTGGTTAGGGTCTCAGTCTCTACTGTCTGGGTTAGGGTCTCATTCTCCCCTGTCTGGGTTAGGGTCTCATTCTCCCCTGTCTGGGTTAGGGTCTCAGTCTCTACTGTCTGGGTTAGGGTCTCATTCTCTCCTGTCTGGGTTAGGGTCTCAGTCTCTACTGTTAGGGTCTCGGTCTCTACTGTCTGGGTTAGGGTCTCAGTCTCTACTGTCTCGGTTAGGGTCTCAGTCTCTACTGTCTGGGTTAGGGTCTCAGTGTCTACTGTCTGGATTAGGGTCTCAGTCTCTACTGTCTGGGTTAGGGTCTCAGTGTCTACTGTCTGGATTAGAGTCTCAGTCTCTACTGTAGTGGTTAGGGTCTCAGTCTCTACTGTCTGGGTTAGGGCCTCAGTCTCTACTGTCTGGGTTAGGGTCTCATTCTCTCCTGTCTGGGTTAGGGTCTCAGTCTCTACTGTCTGGGTTAGGGTCTCATTCTCTCCTGTCTGGGTTAGGGTCTCAGTCTCTACTGTTAGGGTCTCGGTCTCTACTGTCTGGGTTAGGGTCTCTGTCTCTACTGTCTGGGTTAGGGTCTCAGTCTCTACTGTCTGGGTTAGGGTCTCTCTCTCCTGTTAGGGTCTCAGTCTCTCCTGTTAGGGTCTCAGTCTCTCCTGTTAGGGTCTCAGTCTCTACTGGCTGGGTCTCAGTCTCTACTGGCTGGGTCTCAGTCTCTACTGTTAGGGTCTCTGTCTCTACTGTTAGGGTCTCTTGTCTCTACTGTCTGGGATAGGGTCTCTGTCTCTACTGTCTGGGATAGTGTCTCTGTCTCTACTGTCTGAGATAGTGTCTCTGTCTCTACTGTCTGGGATAGTGTCTCTGTCTCTACTGTCTGGGTCTCAGTCTCTACTGTCTGTGTCTCTGTCTCTACTGTCTGTGTCTCTGTCTCTACTGTCTGGGTCTCTGTCTCTACTGTCTGGGTCTCTGTCTCTACTGTTAGGGTCTCAGTCTCCCCTGTTAGGGTCTCAGTCTCTACTGTCTGGGTTAGGGTCTCAGTCTCTACTGTCTGGGATAGTGTCTCTGTCTCTACTGTCTGGGTCTCAGTCTCTACTGTTAGGGTCTCTGTCTCTACTGTCTGTGTCTCTGTCTCTACTGTCTGTGTCTCTGTCTCTACTGTCTGGGTCTCTGTCTCTACTGTCAGGGATAGTGTCTCTGTCTCTACTGTCTGGGTCTCTGTCTCTACTGTTAGGGTCTCAGTCTCCCCTGTTAGGGTCTCAGTCTCTACTGTCTGGATTAGGGTCTCAGTCTCTACTGTCTGGTTTAGTGTCTCTGTCTCTACTGTCTGGGATAGGGTCTCAGTCTCTCTCTCTGTGTAGGTGTGCACCACGCCCCTGGCCAGGTGGAGGGGGTGGGGGTGTCTGAGCCCAGGGAAGGTGTGGATGCAGCTCTGGGGGTCAGTGGGGAGCACAGCCACAGCCACGAGCACCTCCATGCCTACATCGGGGTTTCTCTGGTCCTGGGGTTCGTTTTCATGCTGCTGGTCGACCAGATAGGAAGCGCCCACGTACACAGCAGTGCTGACGGTCAGTCTAAAGACACACACACACACACACACACACACACACACACACACAGCAGTGCTGACGGTCAGTCTACACACACACACACACAGCAGTGTTGACGGTCAGTCTGGACTCACTCTGTCTGTCTGTCTGACTGACTGACTGACTTGGTGTCTGTCTGTCTGATTTGGTGTCTGACTGACTGACGGATTTGGTGTGTCTGATTTGGTCTGTCTCTGTCTGTCTGATTTGGTGTGTGTCTGTCTGACTAACTGACTTGGTATGTGTGTGTCTGTCTGACTAACTGACTTGGTATGTATGTGTGTGTCTGTCTGACTGATTTGGTATGTGTCTGTCTGTCTGACTGACTTGGTGTGTGTGTGTGTCTGTCTGACTGATTTGGTATGTGTGTGTCTGTCTGACTGTCTGACTGATTTGGTGTGTGTGTGTGTGTGTGTGTGTGTGTCTGACTGTCTGACTTGGTGTGTGTGTGTCTGACTGTCTGACTTGGTGTGTGTGTGTGTGTCTGTCTGACTTGGTGTGTGTGTGTGTGTCTGTCTGACTTGGTGTGTGTGTGTGTGTCTGTCTGACTTGGTGTGTGTGTGTGTGTCTGTCTGACTTGGTGTGTGTGTGTCTGTCTGACTTGGTGTGTGTGTGTCTGTCTGACTTGGTGTGTGTGTGTCTGTCTGACTTGGTGTGTGTGTCTGTCTGACTTGGTGTGTCTGTCTGTCTGACTTGGTGTCTGTCTGTCTGTCTGTCTGTCTGACTGACTTGGTGTCTGTCTGTCTGTCTGACTGACTTGGTGTCTGTCTGTCTGACTGACTTGGTGTCTGTCTGTCTGACTGATTTGGTGTGTGTGTGTGTGTGTCTGTCTGACTGACTGATTTGGTGTATGTGTGTGTGTCTGTCTGACTGATTTGGTGTGTGTGTGTGTCTGTCTGACTGACTGATTTGGTGTGTGTGTGTCTGTCTGACTGATTTCGTATGTGTGTGTCTGTCTGACTGACTTGGTGTGTGTGTGTGTGTCTGTCTGACTGATTTGGTGTGTGTGTGTGTCTGTCTGACTGATTTCGTATGTGTGTCTGTCTGTCTGACTGATTTGGTGTGTGTGTGTGTCTGTCTGACTGATTTGGTGTGTGTGTGTCTGACTGATTTGGTGTGTGTGTGTGTGTCTGTCTGGCTGATTTGGTGTGTGTGTGTGTCTGTCTGACTGATTTGGTGTGTGTGTGTGTGTCTGTCTGACTGATTTGGTCTGTCTGTCTGACTGATTTGGTCTGTCTGTCTGACTGATTTGGTGTGTGTGTCTGTCTGTCTGACTGATTTGGTGTGTGTGTGTGTGTGTGTGTCTGTCTGACTGATTTGGTGTGTGTGTGTGTGTGTCTGACTGACTGATTTGTGTGTGTGTGTCTGTCTGACTGATTTGGTGTGTGTGTGTGTTTAGATCCAGAGTCTGCGAGGGTTGCCAGCTCAAAGATCACCACCACCTTGGGACTAGTGGTCCATGCAGCAGGTAAGATGGCTTCCTGATACAGTGTTTTAGGAAGAAGAGACAGTGGATGTCTATGGAGGCTTGTAGGTGGATTCTGCATCCTATCTACTGTACATAATGTTATGTGGATTGGCAATTATTTTGGTTGTATATTCTGTTTTATTCAGTAGGTCAAATTCCTGGTACATATACAGTGACTATACTAAACATTAGGAACACCTTCCTAGTATTGAGTTTGCACCCCGTTTTGCCCTCAGAACAGCCTCAATTCGTCTGGGAACGGACTCTACAAGGTGTTGAGAGCATTCCACAGGGATGCTGGTCCATGTTGACTCCAATGCCTCCCACAGTTGTTTCAAGTTGTCTGGATGGTTTTTGGGTGGGTGGACCATTCTTGATACACACGGGAAACTGTTGAGTGTGAAAAACCTAGCAGCGTTGCAGTTCTTGACACAAACCGGTGCGGCCTGGCACCTACTACCAAACCCTGTTCAAAAGACACTTCAATATTTTGTCTTCCCCATTCACCCTCTGAATGGCACACGAACACAACCCATGTCTCAATTTGTCTCAAGGCTTAAAAATCCTTCTTTAACCACCCGTCTCCTCCCCTTCATCTACACTGATTGAGGTGGATTAAACAAGTGACGTCAATAAGGGATCATATCTCTCACCTGGATTCACCTGGCCAGTCTGTTAGGGTTGAATGGAGAGAACTCGGTTACTGGGATTTACTGCCCAAAACCACTCCCTTTTTACAGGATAAATAACTTGAGAGAAACCGATTAAATTATTATTATAAATGATGTCTATGAACAGCATGGTGTGAAATGGAACTGTTAAATGAGGGAGGGACAGGCAGACCGTCTCAGTGTGGAGGGAGGGACAGGCAGACCGTCTCAGTGTGGAGGGAGGGACAGGCAGACCGTCTCAGTGTGGAGGGAGGGACAGGCAGACCGTCTCAGTGTGGAGGGAGGGACAGGCAGACCGTCTCAGTGTGGAGGGAGGGACAGGCAGACCGTCTCAGTGTGGAGGGAGGGACAGGCAGACCGTCTCAGTGTGGAGGGAGGGACAGGCAGACCGTCTCGGTGTGGAGGGAGGGAATGGCAGACCGTCTCGGTGTGGAGGGAGGGACAGGCAGACCGTCTCGGTGTGGAGGGAGGGACAGGCAGACCGTCTCGGTGTGGAGGGAGGGACAGGCAGACCGTCTCGGTGTGGAGGGAGGGACAGGCAGACCGTCTCAGTGTGGAGGGAGGGACGGGCAGACCGTCTCAGTATGGAGGGAGGGACGGGCAGACCGTCTCAGTGTGGAGGGACAGACAGACCGTCTCGGTGTGGAGGACAGGCAGACCGTCTCGGTATGGAGGACAGGCAGACCGTCTCGGTGTGGAGGGACAGGCAGACCGTCTCAGTGTGGAGGGAGGGACAGGCAGACCTTCTCGGTGTGGAGGGACAGGCAGACCGTCTCAGTATGGAGGACAGGCAGACCGTCTCAGTGTGGAGCAGCCGTTCACAATGCCTGTAGACCTATCATCTCATCATTGTAACTTTTTTTATTGTGACAGTTCGGTCTACATTTGCTCCAGCATAGCCTACACTACATTAATATAAAGAACGAATGCTTGTCTAATTTACCCAACTTTAGAGCAGGTGTTCTTAATGTTTTGCATGGTGTGCTGGGTAAATAAAGGTGATTCTGATCTTCCAGCTGACGGCGTGGCTCTCGGAGCAGCGGCTTCAACTTCCCAGACCAGTGTTCAGCTCATTGTCTTTGTGGCCATCATGCTTCACAAGGTACAGTGACAGTTCATCTTGTTATCTGCCATCTTGTGTTTTCAGCGGTCCATCTCAGCGTGGATATAATGATAATGTGTTGTTTAACAGCTTCCTTCCTTCCATATCGGATCCTCTGTCTCTTTAAACACAACGTGACGTGCCCCACCCACCCCTCTCTGCCAAGTTGATGGCACTAGGAGTTAGTTAAACCAATTCAACTCAGTTTTCATGTAACTGCCTAATTAATCGAAGCATTTCAGTGAATTAGTGATGCATAGTATATTGAAAGCTTCCGTACAGGTGTGGTATTAACATCCCTGGGAAATGTACTGAACTGAATGACTACTGACCCGTAGGCCACTTCCATCATCGCTTCTAGAGCAGGCCTGCAGGCCACTTCCATCATCGCTTCTAGATCAGGCCTGCAGGCCACTTCCATAATCGTGACGTGCTTCTAGAGCAGGCCTGCAGGCCACTTCCATCATCGCTTCTAGAGCAGGCCTGCAGGCCACTTCCATCATCGTGACGTGCTTCTAGAGCAGGTCTGCAGGCCACTTCCATCATCGTGACGTGCTTCTAGAGCAGGCCTGCCGGCCACTTCCATCATCGTGACGTGCTTCTAGAGCAGGCCTGCAGGCCGCTTCATACTCGTCGCCAAACCCACTGGCTCCATGTCATCTACAAGACCCTGCTAGTTAAAGTCCCCCCTTATCTCAGCTTACTGGTCACCATAGCATCACCCACCTGTAGCACGCGCTCCAGCAGGTATATCTCTCTGGTCACCCCCAAAACCAATTCCTCCTTTGGCCGCCTCTCCTTCCAGTTCTCTGCTGCCAATGACTGGAACGAACTACAAAAATCTCTGAAACTGGAGACTCATATCTCCCTCACTAGCTTTAAGCAGCAACTGTCAGAGCAGCTCACATATTATTGCCCCTGTACATAGCCCACCTATAATTTAGCCCAAACAACTACCTCTTTCCCTACTGTATTTAATTTATTTATTTATTTTGCTCCTTTGCACCCCATTATTTTTATTTCTACTTTGCACATTCTTCCACTGCAAATCTACCATTCCAGTGTTTTACTTGCTATATTGTATTTACTTTGCCACCATGGCCTTTTTTTGCCTTTACCTCCCTTATCTCACCTCATTTGATCACATTATATATAGACTTGTTTATACTGTATTATTGACTGTATGTTTGTTTTACTCCATGTGTAACTCTGTGTCGTTGTTGTGTGTCGAACTGCTTTGCTTTATCTTGGCCAGGTCGCAGTTGTAAATGAGAACTTGTTCTCAACTAGCCTACCTGGTTAAATAAAGGTGTTCTCAACTAGCCTACCTGGTTAAATAAAGGTGTTCTCAACTAGCCTACCTGGTTAAATAAAGGTGTTCTCAACTAGCCTACCTGGTTAAATAAAGGTGTTCTCAACTAGCCTACCTGGTTAAATAAAGGTGTTCTCAACTGGCCTACCTGGTTAAATAAAGGTGTTCTCAACTAGCCTACCTGGTTAAATAAAGGTGTTCTCAACTGGCCTACCTGGTTAAATAAAGGTGTTCTCAACTAGCCTACCTGGTTAAATAAAGGTGTTCTCAACTGGCCTACCTGGTTAAATAAAGGTGTTCTCAACTGGCCTACCTGGTTAAATAAAGGTGTTCTCAACTAGCCTACCTGGTTAAATAAAGGTGTTCTCAACTAGCCTACCTGGTTAAATAAAGGTGTTCTCAACTGGCCTACCTGGTTAAATAAAGGTGTTCTCAACTAGCCTACCTGGTTAAATAAAGGTGTTCTCAACTGGCCTACCTGGTTAAATAAAGGTGTTCTCAACTAGCCTACCTGGTTAAATAAAGGTGTTCTCAACTGGCCTACCTGGTTAAATAAAGGTGTTCTCAACTGGCCTACCTGGTTAAATAAAGGTGTTCTCAACTGGCCTACCTGGTTAAATAAAGGTGTTCTCAACTGGCCTACCTGGTTAAATAATAAATAAATAACGAAGTCTCTGATGGGCTAGAGCAGTGAAGTCAGATATCATTTCTGACGTCACTATGCGCAGGATTGCTGAGAGGTGAGAGTCAGTAAGAGATGATCTGTGCCTTGACTTGTTATATTTCATCACTGAAAATGTCTGTGCACGTACAACACTACCGTTCACTACCTTGTTTTCCATGAAAACGTACATCAAATGAAATGAACAGGAAATATAGTCAAGACGTTGACAAGGTTATAAATAATGACTTTGAGTTTAAATAATAATTGTGTCCTTCAAACTTTGTTTTAGTCAAAGAATCCTCCATTTGCAGCAATTACAGCCTTGCAGTTGTTTGGCGTTCTAGTTGTCAATTTGTTGAGGTGATCTGAAGAGATTTCACCCCATGCTTCCTGAAGCACCTCCCACAAGTTGGATTGGCTTGATGGTCACTTCTTATACGGTCAAGCTGCTCCAACAACAGCTCAATAGGGTTGAGATCTGCCTCCATTATAGACAGAATACCAGCTGACTGCTTCTTCCCTAAATAGTTATTGTGTAGTTTGGAGCTGTGATTTGGGTCATTGTCCTGTTGTTGGAGGAAATTGCACTTTCCACAGGTTATGGCGTTGCAAAATGGAGTGATAGCCTTGTCTTCAACATCCCTTTTGCCCTGTACAAATCTCCCATTTTACCACCACCAAAGCACCCCCAAGGTATCACATTGTCTCCACCATGCTTGGCAGATGGCGTCAAGCAGTCCTCCAGCATCTTTTCATTTTTTTTGTGTCTCACGAATGTTCTTCTTTGTGATCCGAACAGCTCAAACTTAGATTTGTCTGTCCATTTTTTTCAATCTTCCTCTGTCCAGTGTCTGTGTTCTTTTGCCCGTCTTAATCTTTTATTTTTATTGGCCAGTCTGAGATATGACTTTTTCATTTGCAACTCTGCCTAGAAGGCCAGCATCCCGGAGTCACCTCTTCACTGATGACGTTGAGACTGGACAGAGGAACTCTGCCTAGAAGGCCAGCATCCCGGAGTCTCCTCTTCACTGTTGACGTTGAGACTGGACAGAGGAACTCTGCCTAGAAGGCCAGCATCCTGGAGTCTCCTCTTCACTGTTGACGTTGAGACTGGACAGAGGAACTCTGCCTAGAAGGCCAGCATCCCGGAGTCTCCTCTTCACTGTTGACGTTGAGACTGGACAGAGGAACTCTGCCTAGAAGGCCAGCATCCCGGAGTCTCCTCTTCACTGTTGACGTTGAGACTGGTGTTTTGCGGGTAATATTTAATGAAGCTGCCAGTTAAGGACTTGTGAGGCGATTGCCATTGGAACACAGGAGTGATGGCTGCTGATAATGGGCCTCTGTACGCCTATGTAGATATTCCATAAGAAATCAGCCGTTTCCAGCTACAACAGTCATTTACAACATCAACAATGTCTACACTGTATTTCTGATCAATTTGATGTTATTTTAATGGAGCTTTTCTTTCAAAAACAAGGACATTTCTAAGTGACCCCAAACTTTTGAATGGTAGTGTAGGTTAACCCAAACAGTACAAACGTCTTCTGAGCTCGACTCCTAATCTTTGGAAAGGTTTGCTCATCGAGAGATGCATAGAACCTCGTCAGTGACATTGTTCTGAATAGTTTTCCAATCACTGCATCAGACTGAAAATCGAGTTGCAGGTCAGTGGGATCGTTATCCACATTTAAGGTGAAAGGAGAGGAAACCAACAGCATGTAGTTTTTCAACACTTTGAAATCCTCAAAGCGACGAGAAATCTCACCATTCAAAGCACGCAGCAGCGATGTGTACTTCTCCCATTGGTCGTCTGATAGGGAACAGACTAGTAGTGTCAGAAGGTCGTCTGATGGGGAACAGACTAGTAGTGTCAGAAGGTCGTCTGATAGGGAACAGACTAGTAGTGTCAGAAGGTCGTCTGATGGGGAACAGACTAGTAGTGTCAGAAGGTCGTCTGATAGGGAACAGACTAGTAGTGTCAGAAGGTCATCTGATAGGGAACAGACTAGTAGTGTCAGAAGGTCGTCTGATAGGGAACAGACTAGTAGTGTCGGAAGGTGGGTGAGATTGTTGGCTTCTACTTGGCGGGTCAGGAGGAGTAGTTTTCCCTTAAAGGCTTTGACAAGGCTGTACATCTGATGTGTAAAAAGGCCCTTCCTTCCCTTGTAGTTTGGAGTTCAGTTCATTCATGAGGCCATGATGTCCACTGGGAAGGCAAAATCAGCCAACCAACCATTCTTCATCTGGCAGTTGAGGGAAATCCACGTTTTCTTTTCATTTGAAAAAAACTCAGCAATCTCCGACTTCAGGTGCCACACCCTTTTAAGCACCTTCCCCAAACTCAGCAATCTCCGACTTCAGGTGCCACACCCTTTTAAGCACCTTCCCCAAACTCAGCCATCTCCGACTTCAGGTGCCACACCCTTTTAAGCACCTTCCCCAAACTCAGCCATCTCCGACTTCAGGTGCCACACCCTTTTAAGCTTTTAAACTTCTAAACTTTTAATCGGGAAAGTATTCAGACACCTATTTCCTCATGTTACGTTAGTTTTATTCAAAATATTGATTAAATAAAACATTTTCCTCATCCATCTACACACAATACCCCATAATGACATCACAATATCCCATAATGACATCACAATACCCCATAATGACATCACAATACCCCATAATGACATCACAATACCCCATAATGACATCACAATATCCCATAATGACATCACAATACCCCATAATGACATCACAATACCCCATAATGACATCACAATACCCCATAATGACATCACAATACCCCATAATGACATCACAATACCCCATAATGAAAAAGCGAAAAACTGTTTTTTATACATTTTTGCACATTTATTACAAAGAAAAAAACCTTATTTTCAGACTCTTTGCTATGAGACTCGAAATGGAGCTCCGGTGCGTCCTGCTTCTGATGGTGATGGGGAGTCCCATAGGGTGGCGCACAATTGGCCCAGTATTGTCCGGGTCTGGCCGTCATTGTAAATAAGAATTTATTCTTAACTGACTTGCCTAGTTAAATAAAATAAATAAAAGAAGTGTGGCAATTTGGCAGCCGGGAGAAGGGAATTATAATGATTATTTTCAGCACAACGGCCGCTTTGACCGCAAGGAATGGATATTTTATTAGGCCGCTGGGAAATTTGAAGCACTACACACTGCCCTTACCCACCTGGATAAAAGGAATGCATATGTGAGGATGCTGTTCATCGACGACAACTCTGTCTTTAATACCATAGTGCCCGCTAAACTCACCACAAAGCTCATGGCCCCTGGGACTGGACTTCCTGTTTATGCATCTGTCCTGGACTGGACTTCCTGTCTATGCAACTGTCCTGGACTGGACTTCCTGTCTATGCAACTGTCCTGGACTGGACTTCCTGTCTATGCAACTGTCCTGGACTGGACTTCCTGCCTATGCAACATTACTACCTCGACACTGATTCTCAACACGTGGGCCCCACAAGGGTGAAATCCTGTACTCCCTGTATACCCATGACACAGTTCCAACTTTTAAAAAAAAATAACATTTATTTTTATTTAACTGGGAGGAGGTAGGTACTCTGACAGCGTGGTGCCAGGTCAACATCTGCACCCTCGACCTCAGCAAAGCAAAGGATAGGATTGTGGACTTCAGGAGGAACCATGTCGGGCTCGCCCCCATTCTCATCAACGGGCGTAATTCGAAAGGCAGTTTCTTGGTAACAGTTGAATAAAATGAGAGAAAATAAGAAACCCGCTATTGATAGTAACACTGCTCTTTAATACGTTTTACATATCGGCCTCAAGGCCCTCGTCAAGCTTCTTTTTTCCCCCCTCAAGTTCCTTTGCGAACACGTCTCCGAGGAGCTGAAATATCAAACCGCACTGACGTCGTGGCGAAGAAGGCAGGACAGCAACTCCTCAAGATCGGGATGCTGAAGAAATGTGTTCTGTCCCCGAGGGCCGTCAGTGTTGTTCAGGGGCTGTTGGTACAGTAACTCCACCATCGCAGACCGCATGGCGCTACAGAGAGTGGAACGCTCAGCCCAACGCTCCATTGCCTGCTCACCGCCTGCCCTCCAGGACAACTACATCACCAGGTGTCGCCGGAAGGCCAAGAAGATCATCAGGGACTTCAACCACCCGAGCCAAGGCCTGTTCTCCCCGCTTTCATCACTCAGACACGGGCAGTACAGGAGCATCATGTCAGACTGGCCAATAGTTTCTTCCCTCAGACCGTCAGACTGCTGAATAGCCACCACTAGGCAGCTCCCTAATCCACCTACTCTCCGGATTTACAAATCCTTATTTAACCCGTCTCCTCCCCTTCATCTACACTGATTTGAAGTGGATGTAACAGGTGACATCAATTAGGGATCATATCTTTCACCTGGATTGACCTGGTCAGTCTGTCACGGAAAGAGCAGCTGTTCTTAATGTTTGTACACGCCATCTATATTTGTAGGTGTGTCTGTTCTCTGTAATTCCTCTCGTAATTAAACCCTGTCTCTTTCTTTCCCCCCAGGCCCCAGCAGCGTTTGGCCTGGTCTCTTTCCTGATGCATGCTGGTCTGGAGAGGAATCGGATCCGTAAACACCTGCTGGCCTTCGCCCTGGCAGCACCTGTCCTCGCCATGGTTACCTTCGTAGGACTCAGCCAGGTCAGTTTGTTGTCTATGATCTCTTCCAATATCCCACTACCTTTTCTCCCCACTACCACCTCCCCAATACCCTTTCTCCCCACTACCACCTCCCCAATACCCCTTCTCCCCACTATCACCTCCCCAATACCCCTTCTCCCCACTACCACTACCCCCCCCCCCCTCCCCAATACCCAGCCAACCCCCTCCCTATTCTAACTACCCCCAATTGTTTTGTCCTCTCTACCTCCAGAGCAGTAAAGAGGCACTGTCCAACGTGAACGCCACAGGCGTGGCCATGCTGTTCTCTGCCGGGACCTTCCTGTATGTTGCCACCGTACACGTTCTGCCTGAGGTGGGCGGGACCGGACACAGCCACTCCCCCACACCGGGGAAGGAAGCGGCGAAGGGACTGAGCAAGGTGGAGGTTGGGGCTCTGGTTCTGGGCTGTCTGCTACCGCTGGTGCTGTCTGTGGGACACCACCACTAGACACACATCGCTAGTAGACACAGAGGAGACCGAAGGGGAGGAGAGTAAAGGAGGGATGTAGTAATGAGAGGAAGAGTGGGTTTAGAGGGAAAGCAGCCTAACAGACATCTCAAATGTCTTATGTACATCTCAAATGTCTTATGTACCTGTTCTGTTGATGGACTTCTGATTTGGTTGGATTGCGGTTGTTGTGTCCTCGTTGCCGGGACAACGACCTGCGGGTGGAATCGGAACCGCGCTGGACAACACAAAGGGATGATGTCATAACCATAGTAATAAGGACCTCCCACTTGTTCAACACTCTAAAGGAAGTGCTATCTGCTGATACTGATGACACAAGACTGCTACCATGGTTTCTGCTTCTTTTAAGCAGACATTTCTTTTTCTATTTTGGGGGGGGGGGTCTTTCTAGGTAGGCTTTACATGAACTCATGTTAATGTACCTGCTTTTGTTTTGTTGCTGAGGACTGGGCTGTGAGAAATGAAGGGATAGTTGTGACATCTTGCAGTAAAAGTAAAGGTTTTAAATCAAGAGTGATTTTTCACTCTCACTTTTCAGAGCATTGTTTATGTGCTACGTTGAGCTTGCACTCTGACACACGGTGTTCTTACTGTGAGGTTAAATGTAGTCTATATTTAAATTCTTGCTAGTGCAATCAGTAACTAATTAGAAGTTTACATGTGAGTAGTTGCACTTCTATGACTTGTGGCCTGATCTATAGGCTATTTATTAATCTACCGTACTGTTAAAGGACATTGGACATTTGAGAGACATGTTGTCTATAAGACTGCTGTCCACAGACTCTAGCAAACCTGTTAACTGAGGCTTATTAAAGGGGAAATCCGCAGTTCAAACGATAACCAAAGGAATCCCCGCCACCTTGTTGGGTAAACAGCTTGAAGGATGACTGTCTTGCTTCAGCCTCACAATGGAAGCCCCAGGACCAGCCTCTAAATTCTACACCGTAATGGAAGCCCTGGTCCCAGGACCAGCCTCTAAATTATACACCGCAATGGAAGCCCCAGGACCAGCCTCTAAATTATACACCGTAATGGAAGCCCTGACCCCAGGACCAGCCTCTAAATTATACACCGTAATGGAAGCCCCAGGACCAGCCTCTAAATTATACACCGCAATGGAAGCCCTGACCCCAGGACCAGCCTCTAAATTATACACCGTAATGGAAGCCCCAGGATCAGCCTCTAAATTATACACCGTAATGGAAGCCCTGACCCCAGGACCAGCCTCTAAATTATACACCGCAATGGAAGCCCTGACCCCAGGACCAGCCTCTAAATTATACACCGTAATGGAAGCCCTGGTCCCAGGACCAGCCTCTAAATTATACACTGTAATGGAAGCCCTGGTCCCAGGACCAGCCTCTAAATTATACACTGTAATGGAAGCCCTGGTCCCAGGACCAGCCTCTAAATTATACACCGCAATGGAAGCCCTGACCCCAGGACCAGCCTCAAAATTATACACCGTAATGGAAGCCCTGGTCCCAGGACCAGCCTCTAAATTATACACCGCAATGGAAGCCCTGACCCCAGGACCAGCCTCTAAATTATACACCGTAATGGAAGCCCCAGGATCAGCCTCTAAATTATACACCGTAATGGAAGCCCTGGTCCTGGGACCAGCCTCTAAATTATACACCGCAATGGAAGCCCTGACCCCAGGACCAGCCTCTAAATTATACACCGTAATGGAAGCCCTGGTCCCAGGACCAGCCTCTAAATTATACACTGTAATGGAAGCCCTGGTCCCAGGACCAGCCTCTAAATTATACACCGTAATGGAAGCCCCAGGACCAGCCTCTAAATTATACACCGTAATGGAAGCCCTGGTCCCAGGACCAGCCTCTAAATTATACACCGTAATGGAAGCCCTGGTCCCAGGACCAGCCTCTAAATTATACACCGTAATGGAAGCCCCAGGACCAGCCTCTAAATTATACACCGTAATGGAAGCCCTGGTCCCAGGACCATCCTCTAAATTATACACCGTAATGGAAGCCCTGGTCCCAGGACCAGCCTCTAAATTATACACCGTAATGGAAGCCCCAGGACCAGCCTCTAAATTATACACCGTAATGGAAGCCCTGGCCCCCAGGACCAGCCTCTAAATTATACACCGTAATGGAAGCCCTGGTCCCAGGACCAGCCTCTAAATTATACACCGTAATGGAAGCCCCAGGACCAGCCTCTAAATTATACACCGTAATGGAAGCCCTGGTCCCAGGACCAGCCTCTAAATTATACACCGTAATGGAAGCCCTGGTCCCAGGACCAGCCTCTAAATTATACACCGTAATGGAAGCCCCAGGACCAGCCTCTAAATTATACACCGTAATGGAAGCCCCAGGACCAGCCTCTAAATTATACACTGTAATGGAAGCCCCAGGACCAGCCTCTAAATTATACACCGTAATGGAAGCCCCAGGACCAGCCTCTAAATTATACACCGTAATGGAAGCCCTGGCCCCCAGGACCAGCCTCTAAATTATACACCGTAATGGAAGCCCTGGCCCCAGGACCAGCCTCTAAATTATACACCGTAATGGAAGCCCTGGCCCCAGGACCAGCCTCTAAATTATACACCGTAATGGAAGCCCTGGCCCCAGGACCAGCCTCTAAATTATACACTGTAATGGAAGCCCTGGTCCCAGGACCAGCCTCTATACACCATAAAATCTAAACTTATATCAACCCATGAATTACCCTGCTTTCTTTTACGTTTGGTTTAAAATGTGGTTCTCTTCAGACCTGTTTTCCTGAGTGATTGCAGGATACCTACTGGTCTACCTGATGGCAAGTAGACTGGGGACTGGTCTACCTGATGACAAGTAGACTAGGGACTGGTCTATTTGATGGTGGTAGACTGGGGACTGGTCTACCTGATGACAAGTAGACTGGGGACTGGTCTATTTGATGGTGGTAGACTGGGGACTGGTCTACCTGATGACAAGTAGACTGGGTACTGGTCTATTTAATGCTGGTAGACTGGTACTGGTCTATTTGATGGTGGTAGACTGGTACTGGTCTATTTGATGGTGGTAGACTGGTACTGGTCTATTTGATGGTGGTAGACTGGTACTGGTCTATTTAATGGTGGTAGACTGGTACTGGTCTATTTGATGGTGGTAGACTGGTACTGGTCTATTTGATGGTGGTAGACTGGTACTGGTCTATTTGATGGTGGTAGACTGGTACTAGTCTATTTGATGGTTGTAGACTGGTACTGGTCTATTTAATGGTGGTAGACTGGGTACTGGTCTATTTGATGGTGGTAGACTGGGTGATTTTAGGGTACATGACATTAGGCATTGTTCAGAGAGTAGTCAGACCAATAGATGCAGTATAATGAACTCTGAACTGAGGGACCAGTAATATGGAGTGTAGACCAACAGACAGTCACCGGTAGATGTTCAGACTGATGGCTTTGTCTGGATCACCTCGTGTCTGTCTGTGAAGAGGGACTTAGTTATTTGCATTTGGGTCAAACAAAACAGCAGTTGTGACGTAATGACTTTATTTTTTTTATTTTTTATTTTTTTCTGATTTGCTTTTAATTTATCTTCTGTCCTTATCGATGTTATAAAATCTCAGCAATAAGCATGTTAATTTTGTGAGCTCTGGTGTCCGTGTCTACCCACACAGAGTTATCCATTATATTGACCAGGTGGTTGAGTGGTCATCTCTAACAATTGAAAGAGATGCCACTCAATGCCCCTATTCGATCAAATAAACCACACGTAGAAAATAAGCCTTATGTTGTTTTTTAAAACCAAATTTAACACTCATTAACCTCTGTACAAAACCTCCTGGTTTAGTGAGTGAAACATTTTATACGAAACACCACCTGCTGGAGAAAACAGATTTTGGGCCCAGTTATCCCTCTCTCTTCTCTTCTTCTGTGGTTGTGGAGGTGGTTGTGCGTGCAGTACCTTCAGCTGCAGACTGTTTATTTTTTTCATTCATGAGATTTCATGGAACCAAACTAAGTCTGTTCTAAAGGGATATCCTCCCTACTGGTTCTTAGTGAAATAGTGGATCTCTTGAAGCTTCTTGGTTCTAGTCGAAAGACGTGTGTGTGTGTGTGTGTGTGTGTGTGTGTGCGCATGCGTGTGTGTGTGTGTGTGAGAGAGTTGAGGGGCATCAGGGGTTAGCAGTAGATATCATGCTTCGGGGATTGTCATGTGATCATTCCATAAGGAGTCTGACATTTTTCCATCTGTTGATAGTGGAAAGACGTGTGTGTGTGTGTGTGTGTGTGTGTGAGAGAGAGAGAGTTGAGGGGCATCAGGGGTTAGCAGTAGATATCATGCTTCGGGGATTGTCATGTGATCATTCCATAAGGAGTCAGACATTTTTCCATCTGTTGATAGTGGAAAGTTCAATCTGTTGCAAAACTGTGTTTTTATGTTTTATTTAAATAAATCAAAATGAATGGGTGCAATGTGTCCCGACTCTGATTGGTCACCTGTCCTGGCCAGATCAAACCCACCCCTGAGCTATCCCACAACTGGCCACGCAGGGCTCTCCAGAGGGTGGTGAGGTCTGCCCAACGCATCACCGGGGGCAAACTACCTGCCCTCCAGGACACCTACACCACCCGATGTCACAGGAAGGCCATAAAGATCATCAAGGACATCAACCACCCGAGCCACTGCCTGTTCACCCCGCTATCATCCAAAAGGCGAGGTCAGTACAGGTGCATCAAAGCTGGGACCGAGAGACTGAAGAACAGCTTATATCTCAGGGCCATCAGACTGTTAAACAGCCACCACTAACACAGAGAGGCTAAACAGCCATCCACTAGCGGGCTACCACCCGGTTACTAAACCTTACTTGCTGACCGTACCGCTCGTCCGCCATCGTGCACAGGTTGATTTAGTCCACCCACACCAGACGCGACCAGGACACGCGGGTTGATTTGGTCCACCCACACCAGACGCGACCAGGACACGCAGGTTGAAAGGCAGGCCCTACCTATGTGTTCTGGTGCCATAAATGTTAAGAAATTTGAAATGTTTTATACTTTTTACTTTTCATACTGAAGTATATTTTAAACCAAATGCTTTTAGAATTTGACTCAAGTAGCATTTTACTGGGTGACTTTTACTTGAGTCGTTTTCTATTAAGGTATCTTTGCTTTTACTCAAGTATGACAGTTGGGTACTTTCTCCACCGCTGTCATTAAGCCTACACATCCTCCGAGAGCAACTTCTCCCAAAAGTTTTGAGAATGACACACATATTAATTTCCACAAAGTTTGCTGCTTCAGTGTGTTTAGATATTTTTGTCAGATGTTACTATGGAATACTGAAGTATAATTACAAGCATTTCATAAGTGTCAAAGGCTTTTATTGACAATTACATGAAGTTGATGCAAAGAGTCAATATTTGCAGTGTTGACCCTCTTTTTCAAGACCTCTGCAATCCGCCCTGGCATGCTGTCATTTAACTTCTGGGCCACATCCTGACTGATGGCAGCCCATTCTTGCATAATCAATTCTTGGAGTTTGTCAGAATTTGTGGATTTTTGTTTTGTTTACCCACATCTTTAAGAATTGACAACAAGTTGTCAATGGTTTTAAGGTCTGGGGAGTTTCCTGGCCATGGACCCAAAATATCGATGTTTTGTTCCCCGAGCCACTTAGTTATCACTTTTGCCTTATGGCAAGGTGCTCCATCATGCTGGAAAAAGGCATTGTTCTTCACCAAACTGTTCCTGGAAGGTTGGGAGAAGTTGCTCTCGGAGGATGTGTTGGTACCATTCTTTATTCATGGCTGTGTTCTTAGGCAAAATTGTGAGTGAGCCCACTCCCTTGGCTGAGAAGCAACCCCACACATGAATGGTCTCAGGATGCTTTACTGTTGGCATGACACAGGACCGATGGTAGCGCTCACCTTGTCTTCTCCGGACAAGCTTTTTTCCGGATGCCCCAAACAATCGGAAAGGGGATTCGTCCGAGAAAATGACTTTACCCCAGTCTTCAGCAGTCCAATCCCTGTAACTTATGCAGAATATCAGTCTGTCCCTGATGTTTTTCCTTGAGAGAAGTGGCTTCTTTGCTGTTCTTCTTGACATCAGGCCATCCTCCAAAAGTCTTCTCCTCACTGTGCGTGCAGATGTACTCACACCTGCCTGCTGCCATTCCTGAGCAAGCTCTGTACTGGTGATGCCCCGATCCCACAGCTGAATCAACTTTAGGAGACGGTCCTGGCGCTTGCTGGACTTTGTTTGGTGCCCTGAAGCCTTCTTCACAACAATTGAACCGCTCTCCTTGGAAGTTCTTGATGATTCGATAAATGGTTGATTTTGGTGCAATCTCACTGGCAGCAATATCCTTGCCTGTGAAGCCCTTTTTTGTGCAAAGCAATGATGACGGCACGTGTTTCCTTGCAGGTAACCATGGTTGACAGAGGAAGAACGATGATTCCAAGCACCACCCTCCATTTTGAAGCTTTCCTGTCTGTTATTCAAACTCAATCAGCGTGACAGAGTGATCTCCAGCCTTGTCCTCATCAACATCATCAAATCCACATAGTGGTCATATAGGATGGCTGCAGAGACATATAGATTTGAACATCCTGTCCATTAAAAGACATACACACACACACTAAATAACCATTCAGATGTATACATCTTTAACACCACAGTAAGTTTACCCATAACGTATCGTGATCTCCATTTTACTATGTAACATGCTCTTTGCTAGAATGTAGTGTAGCGTGTTCTTGTCGAGCATCAGTTTACACTCCTACGAGCCCTGGTCAACAGTAGAATAGTGCCATTTGGGACACATGCCTGCCCTACTTTGTTCTCTACAGGAAGCTGCTCAGAGAGAGAGAGAGAGATGACATGGATGCATTGACCTAGCAACAGATTTACTAAAACGAATTTCTAAAGCCTCTGTCTCTCTCTCTGTCTCTCTGTCTCTCTCTCTCTCTCTCTCTCTCTCTCTGTCTCTCTCTCTCTCTCTCTGTGTCTCTCTCTCTCTATCTCTCTCTGTCTCTCTCTCTCTCCTGCCCTCCCCCACTCTCTCTCTCTCTCCTGCCCTCCCCCTCTCTCTCCTGCCCTCACTCTCTCTCCTGCCCTCCCCCGCTCTCTCTCTCTCCTGCCCTCACTCTCCTGCCCTCCCCCACTCTCTCTCTCTCCTGCCCTCCTCCACTCTCTCTCTCCTGCCCTCCCCCACTCTCTCTCTCTCCTGCCATCACTCTCTCTCCTGCCCTCACTCTCTCTCTCTCTCTCCTGCCCTCACTCTCTCTCATGCCCTCACTCTCTCTCTCTCTCTCTCTCTCTCCTGCCCTCACTCTCTCTCTCTCTCTCCTGCCCTCACTCTCTCTCCTGCCCTCACTCTCTCTCTCTCTCTCTCTCTCTCTCTCTCTCTCTCTCTCCTGCCCTCCCCCACTCTCTCTCTCTCCTGCCCTCACTCTCCCTCCTGCCCTCCCCCACTCTCTCTCTCTCCTGCCCTCACTCTCTCTCCTGCCCTCACTCTCTCTCCTGCCCTCACTCTCTCTCTCTCCTGCCCTCCCTCACCCGTCTCTCTTCATCCTCTCTGCCCCTCCTCTCTGTCCAGTAGTCTGCCTCCAGCTGATGCTGATGTATTGGCAGCTTGATCATTCCACCCCGCTGAGTTTGGTATCAGGATGTGTGTGTTACTTTGTCTGTGAGTGTGTGTCGTGTCCACAACTGTGTGTGTGTGTGTGTGTTATTGGGTGTGTGTGTGTACTTCCTAGTTCCTCATTTCTATTTTTGTTCCATTGATATTTTGTCCAACTCCACGCCCCTCTGTGGAAGGGTTAGGAGGGTTAGCGATGTTCTCCTCGTCCTCCAAACCCTCTCTCTTCTCCTACTGGACGTCCATGGATCAGACAGACTCTGAAGTGCTGGACATTAGCACCAAGGTGCAGCTGCATGGGGTGCTCTGGAAGAGGCCCTTCGGACGGTCCTCCGCCAAGTGGTCCCGCAGGTAGGGCATTATCACCTGTCTAGTTAATTCTACCTAGCAGCAGGTAGGGCATTATCACCTGCCTAGTGATTTCTACCTAGCAGCAGGTAGGGCCTGGCATGGTGACACAAGTACTGGCAGTGTATATAGAAGGGGGGGGGGGGGAATGACAATGTTAACTTTGGATTACAGATGAACAACTTTAATCGTGTACTAAAAAAAGGCATTTTACACAACCGCATAGTCCCTGAGGTTAAAAAACACGAATATATCTTGATTAGATAAGTGTTCATCCCCCTCGATACATGTTAGATTCACCTTTGGCAGCGACCACAGCTGTGGGTCTTTCTGGGTAAGTCTCTAAGAACATTGCACACCTGGATGGTAGAATATTTGCAAATTATTCTTTAAAAAATTCTTCAAACGCTGTCAAATTTGGTTGTTGATTATTGCTAGACAGCCATTTGTTTCCCAGTGTCTGTTGGAAAGCAGACTGAACTGGGTTTTCCCTTAGGATTTTGCCTGTGCATTTTCATCCCCAAAAAAACTCATAACATGATGCAGCCACCACCACCATGCTTGAAAATATGAAGAGTGGTATTTAGTCATTTGTTTTTGTTTGATTTGCCCCAAACATAACGCTTTGTATTCAGGACATAACGTTCAATCAGGTTAGTATTGTGGAGTAACTACAATATGTAACGTTCAATCAGGTTAGTATTGTGGAGTAACTACAATATGTGATGTTCAATCAGGTTAGTATTGTGGAGTAACTACAATATGTAACGTTCAATCAGGTTAGTATTGTGGAGTAACTACAATATGTAACGTTCAATCAGGTTAGTATTGTGGAGTAACTACAATATGTGATGTTCAATCAGGTTAGTATTGTGGAGTAACTACAATATGTAATGTTCAATCAGGTTAGTATTGTGGAGTAACTACAATATGTAACGTTCAATCAGGTTAGTATTGTGGAGCAACTACAATATGTAATGTTCAATCAGGTTAGTATTGTGGAGTAACTACAATATGTAATGTTCAATCAGGTTAGTACTGTGGAGTAACTACAATATGGTTCCATTTACTCTCTGACAACTGGGCTGCTGTGGGATCGGCCTCTTCCAAGTTCAGTACTGTCTTCGTCCCCCCATATAGAATAATCTGTTGTGCTCTACTTCTGCCATGATAAAAGCTCACAGTCAAAAACCCTTGGCTCAGATCCATCATGATTTTCCCGCACTACATTAAGTGCTATCTATGATCAACAATCGGAACAACCGAGTCCTGTTTCTCATTGGATCCCCAACGTACCACTTAGCCCTTACACAGAATAGCACTATCGCATCGATAAAACATTCCACGCAGTATCGGCTTTAAACAAAGACGTCATAGCTGATGTGCAGATACTGCTTTACCTTCAGAAAGTATTCACACCCCTCAACTTTTTACACAGTTTGTTGTCTTACAGCCTGAATTTAAAATGGATCAAATGTAGATTTTTTTCATTTTTTTCATCACTGTCCTACCCACAATACCGCATAATGTCAAAGTTGAAATTCTGTTTTATCAAATATTTTACAGATTCATTAAACATGAAAAGCTGAAATGTCTTGATTCAATAAGTATTCAACCCCCCTTTTGTTATGGCAAGACTAAATAAGTTCAGGAGTAAAAATGTGCTTAACAAGTCACATAATAAGTTAAATGGACTCACTCTGTGTCCAATAATAGTGTTTAACAGTATTTTTTGAATGACTACCTCATCTCTGTACCCCACACATATGATTGATTATCTGTAAGATCCCTCAGTTTATTAAAAATGTAAAACAGAAATATGACATTTACATAAGTATTCAGACCCTTTACTCAGTACTTTGTTGAAGCACCTTTGGCAGCGATTACAGCCTCCAGTCTTCTTGGGTATGACACTACAAGCGTGGCACACCTGTATTTTGGGAGTTTCTCCCATTCTTCTCTGCAGATCCTGTCAAGCTCTGTCAGGTTGGATTGGGGGGGTGTTGCTGCACCAATATTTTCAGGTCTCTCCAGAGATGTTGGATTGGGTTCAAATCCAGGCTCTGGCTGTGCCACTGAAGGACATTCAGAGACTTGTTCCGAAGCCACTCCTGCGTTGTCTTGGCTCTGTGCTTCGGGTCGTTGTCCTGTTGGATGGTGAACCTTTGCCACAGTCTGAGGTCCTGAGCGCTCTGGAGTAGGTTTTCATCAAGGATCTCTCTGTACTTTGCTCTGTTCATCTTTCCCTTGATCTTGACTAGTCTCCCAGTCCCTGCCACTGAAAAACATCCCCACAGCATGATGCTGTCACCACCATGCTTCATAGTAGGGATGGTGCCAGGTTTCCTCCAGGCGTGACAGTTGGCATACAGGGCAAATAGTTCAGTCTTGGTTTCATCAGACCAGACGATCTTGTTTCTCATGGTCTGAGAGTCTTTAGGTGCCTTTTGGCAAACTCCAAGCAGGCTGCCGTGTGCCTTTTACTGAGGAGTGGCTTCCGTCTGGCCACTCTACCATAAAGGCCTGATTAGTGGAGTGCTGCAGAGATGGTTGTCCTTCTGGAAGGTTCCCCCATCTCCACAGGGGAACTTTGGAGCTTTGTCAGAGTGACCACCGGGTTCTTTGTCACCTCCCTGACCAAGGCCCTTCTCCTCAGATTGCGCAGTTTAGCCAGGCGGCCAGCTCTAGGAAGAGTCTTGGTGGTTCCAAACTTCTTCCTTCAGTGCTGTAGACATTTTTTGGTACCCTTCCACAGATCTGTGCCTTGACAAAATTCTGTTTCTGAGCTCTACAGACAATTCCTTCGACCTCATGGCTTGGTTTTTGCTCTGACATGTACTGTCAACTGTGGGACCTTATATAGACAGGCCTTTCCAAATCATGTCCAATCAATTAAATTTACCACAGCTGGACAAGTTGTAGAAACACCTCAAGAATTATCAATGGAAACCGGATGCACCTGAGCTCAACTTCGAGTGTCATTGCAAAGGGTCTGAATACTTATGGAAATCCATTTTTTTTATATATAAATAAATGTGCAAAAATGTCCTGTTTTCACTTTGTCATTATGGGGTATTGTGATGTCATTATGGGGTATTGTGATGTCATTATGGGGTATTGTGTGTAGATTGCTGAGGGTTTATATTTATTTAATCCATTTTAAAATAAGGCTGTAACATAACAAAATGTGGAAAAAGTCAAGGGGTCTGAGTACTTTCCGAGGGCACTGTACATGTTTATTTACAGCATCAGGCTGGTTCCATCAGGCTAGGTTATACCCTGGACATATGGTGATCAGGCTGGTTCCATCAGGCTAGGTTATACCCTGGACATTATGTGGTGAACACAGTGATCAGGCTGGTTCCATCAGGCTAGGTTATACCCTGGACATATGGTGATCAGGCTGGTTATACCAGGCTAGGTTATACCCTGGACATTATGTGGTGATCAGGCTGGTTCCATCAGGCTAGGTTATACCTTGGACATTATGTGGTGAACACAGTGATCAGGCTGGTTCCATCAGGCTAGGTTATACCCTGAACATTATATGGTGACCAGGCTGGTAACACCAGGCTAGGTTATACCCTGGACATTATATGGTGATCAGGCTGGTAACACCAGGCTAGGTTATACCCTGGGCATTATATGGTGATCAGGCTGGTTCCATCAGGCTAGGTTATACCTTGGACATTATATGGTGATCAGGCTGGTTCCATCAGGCTAGGTTATACCCTGGACATTATATGGTGATCAGGCTGGTTCCATCAGGCTAGGTTATACCCTGGACATTATATGGTGATCAGGCTGGTAACACCAGGCTAGGTTATACCCTGGACATTATATAGTGATCAGGCTCGTTCTACAAGGCTAGGTTATACCCTGGACATTATATGGTGATCAGGCTGGTTCCATCAGGCTTGGTTATACCCTGGACATTATATGGTGACCAGGCTGGTAACACCAGGCTAGGTTATACCCTGGACATTATATGGTGAACAGGCTGGTTCCATCAGGCTAGGTTATACCCTGGACATTATATGGTGATCAGGCTGGTTCCATCAGGCTAGGTTATACCCTGGACATTATATGGTGATCAGGCTGGTTCCCACCAGGCTAGGTTATACCCTGGACATTATATGGTGATCAGGCTGGTAACACCAGGCTAGGTTATACCCTGGACATTATATGGTGATCAGGCTGGTTCCATCAGGCTAGGTTATACCCTGGACATTATATGGTGATCAGGCTGGTTCCCACCAGGCTAGGTTATACCCTGGACATTATATGGTGATCAGGCTGGTTCCCACCAGGCTAGGTTATACCCTGGACATTATATGGTGATCAGGCTGGTTCCATCAGGCTAGGTTATACCCTGGACATTATATGGGGATCAGGCTGGTTATACCAGGCTAGGTTATACCCTGGACATTATGTGGTGATCAGGCTGGTTCCATCAGGCTAGGTTATACCCTGGACATTATGTGGTGATCAGCGGTATTATATGGTCGCAACGGTACTTCTATCATAGGAGTCGAGGGAGACTGGTCACAACGGAGGAGGTGTCACAACGGTCCTTCTATCATAGGAGTCGAGGGAGACTCTGGCAACAACGGAGGAGGTGTCACAAGGATACTTCTATCATAGGAGTCGAGGGAGACTGGTCACAACAGAGGAGGTGTCACAACGGGGGAGGAGTCACAACGGAGGTGGTGTCACAACGGAGGTGGTGTCACAACGGTACTTCTATCATAGGAGTCGAGGGAGACTCTGGCAACAACGGAGGAGGTGTCACAAGGATACTTCTGTGGCATGACACTTTTATTCCGAGGTCTTGCCTGACATGCTGTAAAAACAGCAAGTGAAAAGTGAATGAAATGATTTTTAGTTGGTCGCTAAACCATTGCAATCACATTACCTCTGCTCCTTCTGGTAGGTTTCTGGCATCTGTTCATGACCATTGCAATCTGGCAAATAATTAGTAGGAAACAACGTTGCCATATGATGATGTTGTCAAATGTATTTTTAAAGCGATGGCCATGTTGCAATTACTGTTACTAGCAAAGTTCGTTAGAAATTGCTAGCAATGCTAATGTTAACTAGCTAAAATACGGTGGTTCCATTCATTTTAGTTAGCTGGCTAAAGTTCTACTGCATCTGAAGTCAATCTGTGGACATCACAATGATGACAAAAGGTTTTCTTACTAAGTATTTTTTTATCTTTTTTTTTAAATGTTATCGTGTTTCCAAGCCAAATCCGAGTATTGAGACAGGCTAACATCAGCTATCTAGGTAGCTAGCTATTTAGGTAACTCTAGCTAGCTAACGGCAGCTATGCTAACGATGATAGTGATAATGATTATCAAAATAAATACAGAACAAAAATATAAACGCAACATGCAACATTTTCAACGATTTTACTGAGTTACAGTTCATATAAGGAAATCAGTCAATTGAAATGAATACATTGGGCCCTAATCTACGACTGAGCAGAGGTGCAGGCGTGGGTGGAGCCAGGCCCAGACAATCAAAATCAGTTTTTCCCCACAAAATGGGGAAACAGAGAATTACTCCTGAGCACCCCCCTCCTCCAGGGGATCCCGCTGGTGAAGAAGCCAGATGTGGAGATCCTGGGCTGATGTGGTTACACATGGTCTGCGGTTGTGAGGCCGGTTGAACATACTGCCAAATTCTCTAAAACAACGTTGGAGGCGGCTTATGGTAGAGAAATGAACATTCCTGCAGTCAGCATGCCAATTGCACACGCCCTCAAAACTTGAGACATCTGTGGCATTGTGTTGTGTAACAAAACTGCACATTTTAGAATGGCCTTTTATTGTCCCCCAGCAAAAGGTGCACCTGTGTAATGATCGTGCTTTTTAATTAGCTTCTTGATATGACACACCTGTCAGGTGCATTATTGTGGCAAAGGAGAAATGCGCACTAACAGGGAGGTAAAAAAAATTGTGCCGAAAATTTGAGAGAACTAAGCTTTTTGTGCATATTGAACATTTCTGCGATCTTTTATTTCAGCTCATGAAACATGTGACCAACACTTTACATGTTGTGTTTACATTTTTTTCAGTATAGCTACATAAGCAGCCCTTTTTATGCATCATCCCCCTACCCCCCTGTCTCCTACACCCAGGCTGCTGTGGTCAGAGAGAGGTCGTAAATTCCTGGAGGAGATGATCTCCTCATGGCCACAGTATAGAGACAGAGTGAGTTTTCATAGAGAGAACAAAGGAATTTCTTCCACCTCACAGAACTTGAGGTCCGAACAACATTTATGTTCTGGAGAAGGTATAAAAGATCGGTGAAGAATCCAGCTACGAACTGGTCCGTTTGGTACAATTTTGTGAAACACATGGAAGACGATACGGCCACATTACCATAATGCTGTTTATACAATAGCTTCAGATATGAGGCTTACATCTACTTGTTGTACAGGATGAATGAGGAAGGATTAAACTATTTGTGAAATTATGGGATGCTATGTAATGATGTAAT